>NC_034179.2:68720096-69020096 GCF_002021735.2 Oncorhynchus kisutch
AGAGAGAGAAGAGAGCAAAAGCAGGGAGAGAGAGAGAGAGAAAGAGAGCAGAGAGAGAGAAAGAGAGAGATAGAGAGAGAGAAGAGAGAGAGAAGAGAGAGAGAGAGAACTGAGAGAGAGAAGAGAGAGAGAGAGAGAGAGATGAGAAAGAAGAGAGAGAAAGATGAAAGAGAAAGAGAAAGAGAGGTCAACACTTCTGAGTATCCTGTGTAATCTGTCAGCCCTTGAAACAGTCATCAAAGACTATACCGGATATGCAAATAGAAGAACATGTTCAGACAACGTTCACATACCAGTTTCTTCATGGTCTTTAGCCGGTCCCCGGCATTCTCCATCCGGTTAGCGTCGATGAAGTCATTGTACTTATCTGTGAGGATGAGAGTAATATGAATAGTTACAGTACATTGAAATAAAAAGTAACATTCAACTGTAACTGTTAAAAGGAGGATGAAGGAGAGTTTATTCCTGCCTTCTACTGACGGCTCATCTAACGAAACGGGGACTCACCGTCTGTGAAGAGGGGCTCCGGAAGTTTCCTGAAGAAAGACTTGAGCAAGCTGCTGATCACGTTCAGGTCCTGCCATTTCTGTGAAGCGGTAAGAACAGGGAGAGAGAGGTCAAAGGCAATACTAAAAGGGCCAACCGTCAGAAACACGGTTGTCATCCTTTCCCTTTGCTGAACACATGTAAACCCCACTGATGCTGTTTAACACCATCCCACAGATGACTAGATATACTGTGTCTATCTAATCCAGTCATGGATTACTGTGCCTATTGCTTACTGTACGTTAGGTTGTGTGTGTGTGTGTGTGTGTGTGTGTGTGCCCGTGCGTGCAACTGGGGTCCTGCTCTGCTCACCTCCTCTGCAGGGTTGATGTCCGACCCCTTGTTGAGCTGGTCCTGAAGGCTGGACACCACTGCGTTGTTCCCTGGGACCCTGTAGATGCCGGTGTACTCCAGACCCATGTCCTCCACCAGCCCACAGCAGATCTCCACGATCATAGGGATGAACTGGGAGGACAGACAGACAGGAGAGGGGAGGGTTAGACAGGAGTGGACCCACATACCTTACCAGCACACAGATACATCATAGTAAACAGTAGACACACACTGACCCATACATGTCCATACGCCATGCATTTTCAGTAAATACTTTCACAGGGCATATAAACACGCACAGAATGATACATTTACAGAATATGATCCGATTAGAGAACAGGAGGCTCTGGCTGACCTTGTTGTTGGCGGCTGGCTGGCAGTCTTCTAGCCGCACTCCAAAAGCCTTGGGCCCTGACTTCTTGGACTTCTTCATGATGTTGATCCCCCATGGCGACTTAGGGGGGCTGCTCTCATCTGGGGATAGTCAGAGGGACAGCGAGTCAGACAGACAGAGTCAGAACAAACATCCATCTGGAATGACCACTGCTGGTTGGTTCCTGCCTCTGACCTTTGCCCTCAGGTTTGGGTGAGCGCGGCGCCCCGGCAGCGTTCTCCATCTTGGCCAGCAGGAAGGAAGGCTTGGCACGGGACACCCTGGGAGAGGAGTCCGGCTTGTTGCCTGTTGGACTGGAGGCAGGGGGAGACAGAGAGAAGACTGTTACAAACGGACTCTGCCAGGCAGGACAAGCAAGATGGATGTACCAAACACTACTGCTGTATAGTGATAGGCATGTGTCCTTCACCTCTGTTTCCTGTAGTCATTGAGCTTCTTACTGATCAGAGCCTGTCTTGAGAATCCCAGCTCCTGAGACAGACAAACACACGGTCCACTCCCTCATCAATACAGCCTTACACTGTAGCAACACCAGTGAAGAAAGGTGACATGTGCAACAATGTTACAGGAGATCTAGAAACAGAATGCAGTGTGTGACATAAGATATGAGGGTTGTTCCGAGTTGAGAGGGGAAAGGTCAGTTGAGAGGTGAGAGTGGTGCCCTCTGACCCACCTCATTGTCGGTCTTGCTGTTCTCGCTGATGACCTTGATCCAGTCCAGCATGTCCTCTCTGTCCTCGGCCTGCAGCAGGTACTCACAAAAGTCCTGAGTGGTCAGACGCAGCGCGTGCTTGCGCTTGGTCTCGCTGTACGCTATGTCCACCAGGCAGCCCCGGATGCTGATTGGCTGCTCCTCGTCGGCATCGCCTCCCAGAGTGGCGCCCCGCAGGACCGCCTCCCTCTTGTCCTTGTAAAGGAAGAGCGAATGGGCGCGCAACACTGAGAAGACCCGCCTCCACGGACGCATGCCGCTGCCCACCTTCTGTAACACACAACGGAACGGAGAGAGTGAGAGACAGAGAGAGAAGAAATGGAGTGAGAGGGGGTGTCCTCGGATGGGGCCACAGTGTCTCCTGACCCCTCCTGTCTCAGCCTCCAGTATTTATGCTGCAGTAGTTTATGTGTCGGGGGGCTGGGGTCAGTTTGTTATATCTGGAGTACTTCTCCTGTCCTATTCGGTGTCCTGTGTGAATCTAAGTGTGCGTTCTCTAATTCTCTCCTTCTCTCTTTCTTTCTCTCTCTCGGAGGACCTGAGCCCTAGGACCATGCCTCAGGACTACCTGACATGATGACTCCTTGCTGTCCCCAGTCCACCTGGCCATGCTGCTGTTCCAGTTTCAACTGACCTGAGCCCTAGGACCATGCCCCAGGACTACCTGACATGATGACTCCTTGCTGTCCCCAGTCCACCTGGCCATGCTGCTGCTCCAGTTTCAACTTCCACCTGACTGTGCTGCTGCTCCAGTTTCAACTGTTCTGCCTTATTATTATTCGACCATGCTGGTCATTTATGAACATTTGAACATCTTGGCCATGTTCTGTTATAATCTCCACCCGGCACAGCCAGAAGAGGACTGGCCACCCCACATAGCCTGGTTCCTCTCTAGGTTTCTTCCTAGGTATTGGCCTTTCTAGGGAGTTTTTCCTAGCCACCGTGCTTCTACACCTGCATTGCTTGCTGTTTGGGGTTTTAGGCTGGGTTTCTGTACAGCACTTTGAGATATCAGCTGATGTACGAAGGGCTATATAAATACATTTGATTTGATTTGATTTGACAGAGAGAAGAAATGGAGTGAGAGACAGAAAGGACAGAGAGAAGAAATGGAGTGAGAGACAGAAAGGACAGAGAGAAGAAATGGAGTGAGACAAAGGACAGTGAGAGAAGAAATGGAGTGAGAGACAGAAAGGACAGTGAGAGAAGAAATGGAGTGAGAGACAGAAAGGACAGTGAAAGAAGAAATGGAGTGAGAGACAGAAAGGACAGTGAGAGAAGAAATGGAGTGAGAGACAGAGAGAGAAGAAATGGAGTGAGAGACAGAGAGAGAAGAAATGGAGTGAGAGACAGAGAGAAGAAATGGAGTGAGAGACAGAGAGAGAAGAAATGGAGTGAGAGACAGAGAGAAGAAATGGAGTGAGAGACAGAGAGAAGAAATGGAGTGAGAGACAGAGAAGAAATGGAGTGAGAGACAGAGAGGACAGAGAGAGAAGAAATGGAGTGAGAGAGAAAGGACAGAGAGAGAAGAAATAGAGTGAGAGACAGAGAGAAGAAATGGAGTGAGAGACAGAGAAGAAATGGAGTGAGAGACAGAGAGAAGAAATGGAGTGAGAGACAGAGAGAAGAAATGGAGTGAGAGACAGAGAGAAGAAATGGAGTGAGAGACAGAGAGAAGAAATGGAGTGAGAGACAGAAAGGACAAAGAGAGAAGAAATAGAGTGAGAGACCGAGAGAGAAGAAATGGCTCAGGTCCTATTCCTCTACTCGTTCTTTCTTTCTCTCTCCTCTCTCTCTCTCTCACCTTGCCCTTCTCAGTGAGGATCTGTTTGTAGTGCAGCCATCCCTCTCTCCATATGTCACTGTAGCTGATACTGCCCAGCTCCGAGGTGGAGTGGCGTTTGGAGCGCACCTCCTCCGCTGCCCCCAGACTGTCCAGAGACTAACACACACACACGCACGCACACACACACACAACAGGTTTTTAGGATAAACACACCTAAAAACGAATGGTTTCAGACACACTCTCCTAGCTGCCAGAAATGGAAGGTCCTCTGCAATCTGCAGTGTGGTCACGTGTAGGATACAGCCAACTATTATTGTGAAACTTATTGGAAAAACTATTATTGTGAAACAGGGAAAAACTCACCCCATCAGTGAAGAAACTCTTCACTCTCTTTGGCAGCCTCCTATGAAGAATAAAAATGACTACTGTAAGATTTACTACGAAATGAATTGATCATATGATTCAGATGAATCCCTCCTAATCGATTCCCACGTCTCCCCCCCCCGGCGATCCATTACTCACGAGAAGACGCGGCCCTCCTCTCTGAAGGTGTTGAGTCCCTCGTCACATGACTTGGAGCGCTCCGTGGTGATGGCTAGAAGATAGGAGGAACGGCGACTGGATTTAATACTGCCTGCTCAGTGGGAGACGGAGCGAGTGAGAGAGAGAGAGAGGGAAAGAAAGAGAAGAAAGTAGATGTAATGGTAGTCAGAGGATGTTAATAAAGGAGGGTGGGGTTAGCAGACGTGGGAGAGTGGTTGGGTGCGGTGGCTGGGGTGCGGTAGTGGGTGAAGAGGTGGGCTGGCAGGATGGAGTCAGGTTAGGTCTTCTCAGGTCACTTCGCTCACTACTGTCATGCAAAGGGAGTCTGTCTGCGTGTCAGACTGGACTAAAGCTGGGTGTACGAGGACCACTGGACTTCATGCTCTAGTCTATACAGAGGAAATGTGGACCCTATATTGGTACAAAACACACTTTCTCCAAAAAGGTAGAGAGTAACCCCATTCACTTCAATGACGCACATGCATCTGCCTAGGCACCCGAGGAGTGACTACATTTGCTTTAGGGCGCGCATGCATCTTACCAGGCACAAAGAAGTACACAAGACCTACTTACTGGAGGCCATTATACCTCCTCGCCATGGAAAAATTGTCAATCAACTCATGCAGAGAAACAAAGGAGCATCCTGTGTACAGTAAGCCATTCTCTCCATAGATGTGGAGGTGGCATGTCTGCTAGCATGGTACCAGACACTGCAGAGAGGTGTGCTGGGTTCTGGTATGGCTGCATGCAGGGGGGTCGGTCCGGGGTAGTCCGGCTCAAGGGGGGCACTCACTGCAGTCGTGTGAGAAGAGCCTGGTTAGAGGGAAGGTGAAGGTGGGGGAGGCGGGGCTGGTGACGATGGTGGGAGCTGAGCTCATGCCACTGGACACCACAGAGGAGGCGGGCACGTGGCGGGCACGGAGGTCAGCGCTGGGGCTCGTCGGCTCATCTGTATGGAGGGGGGGGGGGGGGTTAGGGAAGGATAGAGGGAGGAGGAGAGGGAAGGGAAAGGGCAGAGGGCAGAATCAAGGGTGAGAGGACGAGAGGGAGGAGAAGAGGGAAGGATAGAGGGAGGAGGAGAGGGAAGGATAGAGGGACGAGGAGAGGGAAGGATAGAGGGAGGAGGAGAGGGAAGGACAGAGGGAGGAGGAGAGGGAAGCATGGAGGAGAGGGACGGGAAAGGGCAGAGGGCAGAATCAAGGGTGAGAGGATGAGAGGGAGGAGAAGAGGGAAGGATAGAGGGAGGAGGAGAGGGAAGGATAGAGGGGGGAGGAGAGGGAAGCATGGAGGAGAGGGAAGGGAAAGGGCAGAGGGCAGAATCAAGGGTGAGAGGAGAAGAGGGAAGGATAGAGGGAGGATGGGAGAGCGGTGAGGTACCACCACAGGGTCACTATAAAGGACAGAGATACTGTTTTCACACGGAATGTTCACGTTCTCTGAGAACCATTGACACGACACATTACTTACGTACTTCACTTTCTTTGTCCTCCTAACACGTAAATACAATGCACACAGATTATAACATGTGTTCTATGAAGCATCCTCAAAGAGAGAGTGGAAGAAAATTCTCAGAAAAGACTAAAGACTAAACTGCAATGTAGAACTTCAATAACGGAACTGTAAACGAGCAATACTACAGCTCTATTGCGGAAAAAACACACACACACACACACACACACACACACACACACACACACACACACACACACACACACACACACACACACACACACACACACACACACACACAAAGTAATAAGGTGGAAAGTAAAACGGCATAAAGAGTGATTAAACCAACTCCCTAATGGTGTACCTGTGTCTGCTGCCTCCATGAGAAGAGTTCTTCAAATAGAAACGGAAAAGGCTTTGGTACCATGTAATAACGCTACGTTTCAGTTCTTTATAAGGGTGTGTGTGATTCCTTGTGTTGGTTTGTATGAGTGCACTACACACAAAAAAAAGGAAACTATGTCTTACTTGCAGTGATAATGTCTTAGTTGGCTGTCATTTCAAGGTTGAATGGCAGAAATACACGAAACAACCATAAGTAATATATCCAAGATCAGAGTTGGGGAGTAATGGATTACATATAACGTGTTACATATAACTGATTACAACATTAAAAAAACTAACTGTAATCCGTTACGTTACCAGCAAAAAATATTGTAATCGGATTACAGAGTCCTTTGAAAAACTAGATGATTACTTATAGGATTCCTTTTAAATTCAGAAAGGATGTTACCGAAAAAAAATCTTTGACACCTTTCTGTTCTCAAAGACATTGAAATCAGCGTTAAAAAAAAAAGGAAGCAGGTTTAAGTTTGTTCCACCTGAGCGAGTCTGACCACAAGTCAGAGACCACGCCAAATGTGTTTGATGGATCGCGGGTAAAGAGCAGGAATAGGCCTCGGTAGGTTTACAGTCCAAGCTATGTCTTCCAATGGTGCGACTGCATGTCAGCATCCAAAGATTCTACATCCTACTTGAATAAAGGCTTGGAGGCGAGGACGACAGCAACGGGGTTAGCCTGCAGGCGACACGGACATCACTTAGAACTGATATCTACATAGATAACGGCATTGATGTGACACACACCGCCGCTCGAGCTATTTGTTTCTTACGGATTGTCGTCGTTGTAGGTGACTGTGTATTCTGACCCAATAATGGTTGAATGTAAGAGGTTCAAGCTGCCAATCACGTATTGTTTTTGCGACTGGTGGACAGTCAGTTGCTCTTGCAACAGCTGCATGGTGCAGATCCCAGCATTTGGAATAACAGTTTGAGAGACTTCCTCCCTTCTAAACTCCCCCGTGGTATTGTGCTCCACATACTGTCAAAAACAAGCTTCATTTAAGAAGACCACGAGTGAGGCTTTTGTGTCTCAATCTAATTCGTCCTGATAAAAAAAACAAATCCACGGGCCTAACGGACACATGCTCAAACTTGCAGACTTTTGATAGGCTTAACACAGCTACAAATGATTCTTCTCTCTCTGTCCTCAAATGATTATAAACAGAGTAGGCTAATAAGTCCTTTGTTTTTGCATCATGCTCAGGTAAAACTGTTTGGCTAATCTATATTTCCAAGTCCAATTCTTGAAGATCAAGGGGTATTGAATGAATTGGAATGACTGGAAATCTGACAGACTTTTTTTTGTTTTTAAATGTCACGATATAGCCTTATCGTATTACAGGGGTGTGTGCTTAGTCCCCTCCTGTACTCCCTGTACACCCACCACGGCCAGTCCACGCACCACTCCAACAACATCATCCAGTTTGCTGACGACACGACGGTGGTATGCCTGATCACCGGTGACGACGAGACACCCTACAGGGAGGAGATCAGTGACCTGACAGTGTGGTGCCGGGATAACAACCTCTCCCTCAACGTCACTGAGACCAAGGAGCTGATCGTGGACTACAGGAAATGGGGGTCTGAGTAGGCCCCCATCCACATCGACGGGGCTGCAGTGGAGCGGGATCAGAGGTTAAAGTTCCTCGGGATCCAAATCACTAAGGACTTAAAATGATCCACACACATCCCCCTCAGGAGGTTGAAAAAGGTTGGCATGGGGCCCTGAAATTCAAGTTCTACAGCTTCTTGACGGGCTGCGTCATTGCTTGGTATGCCAACAGCATAGAGCTAAAGAGGGTGGTGCGGACAGCCCTGTACATCCCTGGGCCTGAGTTCCCTACCATCCAGGACCTCTATATATTAGGCGGTGTGAAAGGAAGGCCCTGGAAATTGTTAAAGACTCCAGCCACCCATGTCACAGACTGTTCTTTCTGCTTCCGCACGGCAAGAGGTACCCTAACAGGCTCCTGAAAAGCTCATTTTCAAAGACTGCTAAATAGACCCTTGTATATATGTTTTTGCACTCTCTATGCACACTCATAGAACTCTACACAATCACACACACTGACACTCCACAACGCACATACCATGCACACACATTTATACTGAGGTGGGTTAACTGCCTCGTTCAGGGGCAGAATGACAGATTTTCACCTTGTCAGCTCGGAGGAGACTGCCTGTTACGGGAATGCAGTAAGCCAAGGTAAGTTGCTAGCTAGCATTAAACTTATCTTATAAAAACAATCATTCAATCATAATCACTAGTTAACGACACATGGTTGATGATATTACTAGATATTATCTAGCGTGTCCTGCGTTGCATATTATCTGACTGAGCATACAAGTATCTAAGTATCTGACTGAGCGGTGGAAGGCAGAAGCAGTCGCGCAAACATTCATTCAAACAGCACTTTCGTGCGTTTTGCCAGCAGCTCTTCGTTGTGCATCAAGCATTGCCCTGTTTATGACTTCAAGCCTATCAACTCCCGAGATGAGGCTGGTGTAACCGAAGTGAAATGGCTAGCTATTTAGCGTGTGCTAAATAGTAAATAGAGGGATGGAAGCTATACTGTTACACTGACAATACTAAAGTGCCTATAAGAACATCCAATAGTCAAAGGTTAATGAAATACAAATGGTAATGAGGGAAATAGTCCTATATTTCCTATAATAACTACAACCTAAAACTTCTTACCTGGGAATATTGAAGACTCATGTTAAAGGAACCACCAGCTTTCATATGTTCTCATGTTCTGAGCAAGGAACTGAAACGTTAGCTTTCTTACATGGCACACAATTGCACTTTTACTTTCTTCTCCAACACTTTGTTTTTGCATTATTTAAACCAAATTGAACATGTTTCATTATTTATTTGATGCTAAACTAATTTTATTGATGTATTATATTAAGTTAAAATAAGTGTTCATTCAGTATTGTTGTAATTGTCATTATTACAAATAAAATACAATTAAAAAATCATCCGATTAATCGGTATCGGCTTTTTTGGTCCTCCAATAATCGGTATCGGCGTTGAAAAATCATAATCGGTCGACCTCTAATATATATACACACACCTCTATCAATCCAGTATGCCTGCACATTGTAAATATGGTTTTGGAACTGACCCTGTATATAGCTACTGACCCTGGAAGTTGCAGGCTGGAACTGACCGAGTATATAGCTACTGATCCTGGAACTGACACTGTATATAGCTACTGACCCTGGAACTGACCCTGTATATAGCTACTGATCCTGGAACTGACCCTGTATATAGCTACTGATTCTGGAACTGACCCTGTATATAGCTACTGATCCTGGAACTGACCCTGTATATAGCTACTGACCCTGGAAGTTGCAGGCTGGAACTGACCGTGTATATAGCTACTGATCCTGGAACTGACACTGTATATAGCTACTGACCCTGGAACTGACCCTGTATATAGCTACTGATCCTGGAACTGACCCTGTATATATAGCTACTGACCATGTATATAGCTACTGACCCTGGAACTGACACTGTATATAGCTTCTTACTTTCTCGTGTTCTTCTTATCTATGATTATTTTTCTTGTGTGTTTTTGTTCTACCTTGTGATCTTTTGCACTAATTATTGATTACTGCATTGTTGGGTTTATAGCTCGCAAGAAAGGCATTTCACTGTTGTGCGCGTGACATCAAAACGTGAATCTTATCTGTATCAAAGTACAAAGCAATGGGTTAAAAGAGGCCTACATACACTATAAAGTAAAACGCAACATCCATGTATGGCCAGCTATGTAAACTCTAAAGTTGGTTTATCCTGCAATAGATGTCGTTTAATTGGTAATATTCATTTTTGTCTTCTGCTAATGCGTCTTAAGTAGTCTAAAAGTAACTGAAAGTAATCAGATTGTTACAGAGTTTGGGTGATCCGAAAGTTACATTACTGATTACAATTGTGGACAGATAACGAGTTAACTAACGCATGTCATTTAGAAAATCTAATCAAATGTATTGTTCACATACACATGGTTAGCAGATGTTAATGCGAGTGCAGCAAAATGCTTGTGCTTCTAGTTCCGACAGTGCAGTAGTATCTAACAAGTAATATAACCTAACAATTTCACAACAGCTACCTTATACACACACAAGTGTAAAGGAATGAATACGAATATGTACATAAAAATATATGAACGAATGATTCCCGAACGGCATAGGCAAGATGCAGTAGATGATATAGAGTACACTATATACATATGAGATGAGTAATGGAGGGTATGAAAACATTATATAAAGTGGTATTGTTTAAAGTGGCTAGTGATACATTACATCAAGATGTAGTAGATGGTATAGAGTACAGTATATACATATGAGATGAGTAATGTAGGCTATGTAAACATTATATGAAGTATATGAAGTAACCTACCCAACCTTGTCCAAGATAACCACGCAACGTTCATCTCAACCAGTCTAAAACACACACAAGGGGATGTGAAACCAGCCAGCCACAACACCCTTTCTGACTGACACAGAGGATTATGGACCAGACTAGTGTTTGCATGTAGAGAGGGAAGGGTAAGGTTTTGCCCATGTTTAACTTTTGTAGCTTCAGGTCCTAATGCTGGCCTCACTAATAACCACGGCTGCTGCGCCTATCTGAATACCTTCACTAAACAGCAGAGGGCAGCAGATCTTCAGTCTCAAATGGAAGCAATGGCTCAAAACCGACTTGGCTCTCAACTCGAAACCAGCCCCTATAGGCTTAACATGAACTTTTGAAACTTAATGGTGTGCTTTCTTGTATTGTTATACAAGGTGCTCAAAACATAACTTGTCATGCAAGACTCGTCCCTCTCTCCCCCATGTTTCTTCTCTGACCAAACATACTTCTCCACAGACATCATTTATCTCCCCTTTATTCCTATCTGCTTCCACTTTCACTGTCTTCCACCTGCTCCCTTCTGTTTCTCGACATCTCCCTCACCCCTCCTCTTCGCTCTGTATCAGTCCGTTTCTCGTCTCGGTGCTAGGGCCAGCCCAACAGAGGCAATAGGAGAAGGGGCAGAGGCGGAAACATTCCCAATCTAGGATGTGGAATCTGCCTGTTTACAGCTGAGCCCAGAAATAGCCGCTCTCACTGCCTGTGGGTTTAACAAGGGCCATCATTAACAGAACCAGAACAGCAGAGCCAGTAGAGAGAGGAGCCCTGGGTGGGAGCCACCACAATACTGGCCTTAGAATGGAGCAGGGCTCTATACTACCACAGCACACTCCTACAGCCTACTACCACTTCTCTATAGGAGACGCCATGACCTCACCCGCTCACACAGACAGAGGGTGAAGGAGAGATTTCTTCTTTGAGAGCATAGGCCATGTTTTGGCCAGCTCAGTGTGTGTGTGTGTGTGTGTGTGTGTGTGTGTGTGTGTGTGTGTGTGTGTGTGTGTGTGTGTGTGTGTATGTATGTATGTATGTATGTATGTATGTATGTATGTATGTATGTATGTATGTGTGTATGTGTTGTGTGGAGGGTAGTGGCTCTGTGTGTCTGTTGTGGGGAGGGTATAGTGGTACACAAAGGCAGCATTGAGGGTGGTGGGCACAGAGTGCAATGCCTGAGGCTGGCAGTGTGACAGAGACATTCTGGACCCCTACTGTACTGTGCCTCACAGGGGGTTCCACTACCACCAGGCCTCCTGTCCTATCATCTACAATACTGGGTTCCCCAAAAAAGGAGGTCCAGTATAACCTGCCATCCTAATGAGACCCAGTCCTAGGATTTACACAAAAAATGCTCCAATAATGTAAGTCCTTTCATTGGTTTTGTTACCGCAAGCTACCAACACTATTCAAAAGGAGACTACAGTGAGTGAAAGCACCATATAGAGAACGCTAAGTCAAACTAACGATACTAGAGGGCAAGAGAATTCAACCACCGTCCTGGACATCTACAGTCAACAGAACAGCAGCCTATTAAATCATGCTCCCAAACAACCAGATCACAGATCCTATCAGGGAGAGGACAAAAATGGAGAGATCGAGAAACAGCAAGAGAGAAGTTTTAAGTTTCAGTCTTTGGTCTTGAAACGTGCCTCAGCTTGCCGCCCTGTCTGCCTAGTTTCGGTACATTTTTGCTCTGAGCAGGAGGGAAGAGAAGGAGCAAGATGTTTCTCAGTTTTCTGGTTCTCTTCCCTATTAAATCATTTCATTTATAGGTCTCCCTCTCTCTCTAGGTTCCGTCACAGCTTGGCCCAACATTGAGGGCATCTATCGATCTCCCCATTTCAAATGTAGGTACAAATTTCCGTCGCAGCTCATTTGAATATGATTTGCACTTTGCTGACCTAGGTTGTTGTCCAGACCATCTGAGGGAGTAGCCTACCTAGAGAAAGTCTACACCCCCCCCCCCCCCCTCCTGTGTTACAAAGTGGGATTCAAATGGATTTCATTGTCATTTTTCTCAACGATCTACACAAAATACTCTAAAGATGATTGAATAATAAAACACTAGTGTGACTTGATTAGTTAAGTATTCACGCCCCTGAGTCAATACATGTTAGAAGCACATTTGGCAGGGGATTACAGCGGCCTTGTAAGAGCTTTGCACACCTGGATTGTGCCACATTTGCCCATTATCCTTTTTTTCTTTCTTTCTTTTTAATCTTCAAGCTCTGTCAAAATGTTGGGGATCATGGTTAGACAGCAATTTTCAAGTCTTGCCATAGATTTTCAAGCAGATTTAAGTCAAAACTGTAACTTGGTCACTCTTTACCCCGAAGTCAAGCATATCCATACCATGATGCAGACACCACCATGCTTGAAAATAAGGAGGCAGTAACTCAGTGTTGTTTTGGACCAAACATAAGGATTTGCATTTTGGCCAAAAAAGTGTATTCCTTTGCCGTGTAGTTTTTGCAATATTACTTTCATGCCTTATCGCATATATAAGTAATGTTTTTTTATTCTGTATGTTTGTATTCTTCTTTTCACCCTGTCATTTAGGTCAGTAATTGTGGAGTCACTATAATATTGTTGACCCATCTTCAGTTTTCTCCCATCAAAGCTATTGAAATCTGTAACTGTTTTAAAATCACCATCGGCCTCATAGTAACATCCCTGAGCAGTTTCATTCCTGTCCTGTAGCTCAGTTCAGAAGGACGACTGTATGTTTGATGTGTCTGGGTGGTTTAATACATCACCCACAGGATAATTATTAACTTGACCATGCTTAAAGATATATTCAATGTCTGATTTGTTATTGTTACACATCCACCAATCACTGCCCTTCTTTATGAGGCTTTAGAAAAGCTCCCTGGTCTTTGTAGTTCAATCTGTGTTTGAAATGCAATACTTGACTGAGGGATAATACATACATATGTGGTATGTATGGGGGACAGAGGAAGGTTTGGTCACTCAATCATGTCAACCCCTATTATTTCACAGTGAGTCCATGTAGCTTATGTGATTTGTTAAGAGACATTTTACTCCTGAACTCATTCAGGCTTGCTTAAACAAAGGGGTTGAATACTTAGGCAACAAGTATATTTGAGTTATTTCATTTGTATTAATTTGTTAAAATTGGCTAAATTTTCTTTTCACTTTGACAATATGGAGTATTTTGTGTAGATCAATGACAAAAAAAAACAACACAATTAAATCTATTTCAATCCCACTGTGTAAACGCAACAAAATGTGAAAAATGTTCAAGGGGGTGTAGACTTCCTATAGGTACTGCATCTGGCCCTGGCCTGGTCCTGCCTTAGCTGTGGTTGGTTGGTTTGCCTGTGGTTTGACCGTAGGGCTGGAGGCTTATGGTCTGTTGATTAGTACTGTACATGTTGGAGTAGTTGGCTATTTAGTGAGGCTCTGATATGTTCATCATGTGTTCTTTCAGCAGCAGAGCAGAGGCAACAAGCTGAGACACGACCAGATCCCTCCTGTTCTGTTCTCACAAACACATACACACACACGGTACATACATACATACGCACATACAAATGTGTGATGACAGTAGAACACACACGTAGTACGCAAATACACAAACGTTCAAACAGTCACAAAGCCCAGAGGGTCACCTCAGTAGATCCAGGCATAATGCCAAAAGTTATGGTTATTATTAGATTTTCAACCAATTCATATATACTATTATTCAATGTTTTTGTCATTTAGCAGACGCTCTTATCCGGAGCGACTTACAGGAGCAATTAGGGTTACGTGCCTTGCTCAAGGGCACATCGGCAGATGTTTTTACCTAGTCGGCTGGGGGACTCAAACCAGCAACCTTTTGGTTACTGGCCCAACGCTCTTAACCGCTAGGCTACCTGTTGCCCAACTTGGCTGGAACTAAAAGGGAATTCATGGTAGTGACGTAGAGAGAGAAAGATATTCTCCCTGTTGTGAAAGCAGACAGACTGACAGATAGGTGGACAGACAGACATACTCTGTGATCACAGACACACGCTAGTGAGACATAGAGTCAGCTTCCACCTCATCTCGGTCTGAGAGACTGGGTGAGGAGGAGGGGGGGGGGGGGTTAGTGAAGTCCCGTAAATTATGATTCAATCAAACACTACTAATACCGTCTGCATGTCTGCGGGAAGTGCCAGTATTACCCAACACAAACAAAGACACAGACTGGAGACAGAGTAAGGAGAAGCCCGGAGCCTGGCCACACAGGCAGAGACCGACAGAGGAAATGAAGGGCACAGAGAGAAGGGTTCTATTCTCTAAATACTGGCCAAGTCATAGTCTACGTCCTCCCATCTTTCTGGTCAATCTTTCTGGTAAGCTTCTTGTTTGTTTTTACAAACAGTTAGTTTCCAGTAAGTTCCAGTAAGATCAATCAGGAGGAATATGTTTGTGTCATAAACAGAAGTGGGAGTGATGAGGTCTGCAAGTTACATGGAGGGGTAGGGAGAGGAAGAGGAGGAGGTGTGTGGGGTGGTGGAGGTGCTTACCTATAAAGGGAATGGAGGCCATTGCGTCATCCTCTACAGACAGGGGGGCCAGGATGCCATTGGTACGGTGCGGGGCACCATCTCCTGAGGGGCGAGGGGCGGGGGCAGCGTTGTGGGGGTCAGGGGGAAACACAGGGGGTTCCGTGCCATCTACAGGCAGGGTGTAGTGGGGGTGGCGCATGGCGTGGGCGCTCCTTCGTCCCGTGGGGGGTTTCTGTCTCAGTTTGACTTCCTGGGTCTGAGCTACCACCTCCACCTGGCCTTCCACTGCCCCTCTCTCATGGTTGGTGGGGCGGTAGGCCTTGTCAAGGGGCTCAGGCGTGGTGGAGGCCAGGGGGGATGGAACTGAGAGGACAACACCCTCAGGGGGGCTGGTTTTGGGGGTGGGGGCCCAGCTGAGGTGGGGGCCAAGGTAGGAGGGGTCCCTGAAGGAGGGTTGCTGCATGATACGGCCTGTCTTGCGGTTGAAGGAGGGGCTGTAGCTGCGGTAACCTACTGGCTGGTCGTCCAGGCTCTGTCCGGTGGGCAGACGTCTGCTCTGGGGGGCTGGCTGTTGGGGCTGGGGCTGGGTATGTGGGTGGGACTGTGATTGGGTTTTGTGGTGCGGCTGTGCTAGACGGCCCATAGAGGGGGCCGGCGCAACACTGTAATGGTTCCCCTGCCTCTGATAGGCCTCAGTTCTGGGTGCTTGCTGTGAGGCCTGCTGCAGCCAGGCGGGCCTCTCAAAACGGGGTGACCCCAGCATCTCCAGCGAGTGGCCATTGCGGTCGTACTGTACCAGCAGGTTCTCCGACCGGGCTCTGCTGCCGTAGGAGGAGTGGTGACTCTGGTCCCGGGCCCCCTCCCAGTCTCTGTAGGTCCAAGAAGGGTCCCCGTGGGGGCCGGGGCCTGACTGTTGCAGTAGCATCAGGGTGTCCTGGGAGGCGCTGTGGGGCCAGCCGCCCGGACCCCGTCGGTGGCGCCCGGGGCCTGTCTCACACAGCCTGTCCTGAGAATAGCTGCGGTGGCGTTGGTGCATGCTGCCACTGCGGCCCTGGCGCTGCTCAGCAGCTTGGCTGTAGTACCACTCAGACAGGGCCTGTTGGCAGTGATGGCTGCGGCTGGGGCTGGGCTGGAGAGGGCTGGCCCAGGCCTGGCTGCCCTTCCGGGGCTGAGAGGAGGCGGTGGTGGCAGTGGCATTGTGGTTGACGTAGTGGACACGCAGAGGGCTGCTGAGGGGCCCTCCTGAGGAGGAAGATGAGGAGTAGGAGCGGCCCCTGGTCTGTCCCGTAGGTTGCTGCCCGGTCACACCGCACTGGATCTCCTCCACCCTGTGGGGGGGGCTACTGTGTCCGCCCCACCCCTCCTGCCAGCTGGCCGGGCTGCCCACGGTGGAGCGGTTGTCCAGTGGGGACAAAGGGCTGGGGGAGCCTGCCCAGCGGCTCCAGTTGTCCAGCTGGTTCTGGCCCATGAGGGCCGGGGCCCCAGAGGGAGGCTGGGACTTGGCGTGGGGAGTGTAGCAGAGGGGCGGGGGTACCGGAAGGTTCCGGGCTCCCCCTGTGTAAGGCTCGTTGCCCCTCAGGTAGGCATCCTGGGAGTATGCCTGTAGTGGGAGACAGAGAGGGAGAGAGGTGAGACACAAACAGGAGGAGTTCAGGTGACGAACAGAGGTCAGAGGGGAAGGAAGGAGCGATACAATTGCTTTGACAGTCACAGGTTTGACCGGCACAGCATTCAAAGCTCCTTGTTACCTATGATGTTACACAGCAAGCGACGTCTAGAATCATCTGTGTTCCTCCTCCTACCACCGCAGTCTGCTCAGCCATGGTGACTGTTAGGGGCCCCAACTCAGCCTCCAACACAAACACAGCTACTAGTTAGCTGCAGGCACTAGCACGCGCCTTGAGCAAGAGCCACAACACAGCAACCGTCTGCAGCCACACAGACACAGAGCAATGTTCCAAATACACCGCTACAACAAAACACTGACTTAAAACAGCAACAAATCTGGATCAATCAAAACAAAATCTCACTGTTACAGCGAGCTTGATCCAATACGCCCGCAACAACACCACACGTCTAAAGTATCGCTCAGCGTTCAGCCCCTCAAGCTACAGCCGCAACACCGATTAAGAAACTACAAAGCTACAGACTTAAAACCACTTTGCCCAAAATTAATTTATATCAAAAGGCAACACTTAAAGATGAAGTGTTCAGGCTTTACCTCAGAGAGCAGGGCAGGCCCACACTCAGTGTCTCTCTGGCTCAATACTGGCTTCAAGTCACTCACAGAGGAAGAGGAGAGGAGGGGAACTCTGTTTGCTTCCCACAGACACTAACACTCCCGTTGCTACGATTTACCGCGCTCTCCCTCTCTCCTTCTTTCTCGAGGTTATGTCTCGACTTCTTCTTTAGACTCCTTTTTTTTGTCTCTCTCGCTGTTCTTTCTTGCTATCTCTCGGACTTTCTTCTTCGTTCAGTATGCTGTCCTTAGACAAGCCCTTCCAAACTCTCTCTCTCTCTCTCTCTCACACACACTCTCTCTCTCTCTCCCCTGTGAGAGGGTGGAAGGGGGCATGGCTAGAGCTGGTGATGTCACCACTGGAATGCAACCGATGCCCGTGGTGCGTTGAGGGGCGGAGTGAGAGGAGAGAAGGGTGGAGGCGTGGAGGGGTGGGGGAGTGGTAGTGGGGTTGAAGGAGGGCAGTATTAGGAAGAGGAAAGACGTGGTGCTTGGTGGGTAGGGGGTTGTGTGTGTGAGAAGCCCAGGTCGGGCGCCCAGGTCTGGGAGGTTGTGTCAGCGTTGTGCCCCTGGGTTGCTCCTCCTGGTCCAGAGGAGAGGCGGTGACATGCTCTGCATGTCTGGTCATGTGAGTGGAGCAATTTATGGACCGAGGCAAAATGTGTGTGTGTGTGTGTGCGTGTGCATGTGTAGGTAGCCGCTTTTCATGTGACGCTTCCACAGAACTTTGGATAATAGCTTGAATGAATGTGTGTTGTAATCTAAGGACAGACTAGAAAGCATCTGTCACAGCCTAGCTAGTTCCTGAGAGCTGAGAATGTCAACTCAAAGCAATGGAATGACAAGCATGACGATATCCAAGATGTTCTCTCTCTGTAGTATTAGTGTTCTTAAATCAACGAACTTATCAATGAATTTGTCAGGTATTCATTTCTGAGTATTTCTATTAGGGTGTAGTGTGGTTGAAATATCATACTCACACTTACCAGCTGCAGCACGTCTTCACCTTTTGGCATTATAGAGACCTCCAACACACTCTCACTGTGGAGGGAACGAGAAGAAAGGAGAGAGGAACAAGAAAGAGAGGGCAAAGAGAGGGGGAACCGAAGAGAGGGGAGAGAAGGAGGGAGGAAGGGGAGAAGGGGAAAAGGAACACAGATGGAAGGGTCGGAAAAACAATATAATTCCAAATTTTTTCCAAACTCTATCATGTTACAGTAAGAGAAGACTTTCCCCCTGTTGTGACGAAGGGTTTTGTTTTGCTGTGAGTGGGGTTGATCAGCAACCATGTCACAGGAGACCCTGTTGACGATTACCCTGGTGACTCCTACTGCTCTCAGTGGATGTGTTCTGGACACTCAATGCTCCAGGCTATTCTCTTCAGGAGGAAGTGCTCACACAAGTCGAGGACGACTTACACAACTGAACATGTTCCACATTCCAGAATCATGCTATACATACATAAAAAATGCGAAGTAAACGACACGAGACATGCCTCGTACATAAACGACACATACAGTGCATTCGGAAAGCACTCAGACCCCTTGACTTTTTCCACATTATGTTAAGTTACAGCCTTATTCTAAAAATAATTAAATAAATGATTTCCCTCGTCAATCTACACACAATATCTCAAAGACAAAGAAAAAACAGGTTTTTCGAAGTTTTTGCAAATGTATATATATTTTTTCTACAGAAATCCCTGATTTACATAAGTATTCAGACTGCTATGAGACTTGAAATTGAGCTCAGGTGCATCCTGTTTCCATTGAGCTCAGGTGCATCCTGTTTCCATTGAGCTCAGGTGCATCCTGTTTCCATTGAGCTCAGGTGCATCCTGTTTCCATTGAGCTCAGGTGCATCCTGTTTCCATTGAGCTCAGGTACATCCTGTTTCTACAACTTGATTGGAGTCCACCTGTGGTGAATTCTGTTGATTGGACATTATTTGGAAAGGGACACACCTGTCAATATAAAGGTCCTACAGTCGACAGTGCATGTCAGAGCAAAAACCAAGCCAGGAGGTGGAAGGAATTGTCCGTAGAGCTCCGAGACAGGATTGTGTCGAGGCACAGACCTGGTGAAGGGTACCAAAAAATGTCTGCCGTGGCCACCACCAAGACTCTTCTTAGAGCTGGCCATCCAGCCAAACTGAGCAATCTGGGGAGAAGGGCCTTGCAAGGTCAGAAGGGCCTTGGTCTGACAGAACTCCAGAGTTCCTCTGTGGAAATGGGAGAACCATCCAGAAGGACAACCATCTCTGCAGCACTCCACCAATCAGGCATTTAGGGTAGAGTGGCCAGACGGAAGACACTCCTCAATAAAAGGCTCATGACAGCCCGTTTGGAGTTTGCCAAAAGGCACCTAAAGGACTCCCATGAGAAACAAGATTATCTGGTCTGATGAACCAAGATGAAAAACTCTTTGGTCTGAATGCCAAGCATCACGTCTGGAGGAAACCTGGCACCATCCCCACGGTGAAGCATGGTGGTGGCAGCATCAAGCTGTGGGGGTGTTTTTCAGCTGCAGGGACTGGGAGACTAGTCAGGATCGAGGGAAAGATGAACAGAGGAAAGTACAGAGAGATCCTTGATGAAAACCTGCTCCAGAGAGCTCAGGACCTCAGACTGGGGCGAAGGTTCACCTTCCAACAGGACCACGACCCTAAGCACACAGCCAAGACAACACAGGAGTGGCTTCGGGACAAGTCTCTGAATGTCCTTGAGTGACCCAGCCAGAGCCCGGACTTTAACCCGATTGAACATCTCTGGAGAGACCTGAAAATAGCTGTGCAGTGACATCCCCCCGATCCAACCTGACAGAGCTTGAGAGGATCTGCAGAAGAGAATGGGAGAAACTCCCCAAATACAGGTGTGCCAAGCTTGTAGCGTCATACCCAAGAATACTCAACACTGTAATCGCTGCCAAAGGTGCTTCAACAAAATACTGAGTCTGAATACTTATGTAAATGTGACATTTCAGTTGATTTTTAATTCACCCTCTGAATAGGACACATACACAATCCATGTCTCAATTGCCTTAAAAATCCTTCTTTAACCGGTCTCCTCCCCTTCATCTACACTGATTGAAGTGGATTTAACATAATTTTAAAACCCTGTTTTTACTTTGTCGTTATGGGGTATTGTGTGTAGATTGATGAGGGGGAAAAAACTATTTCATCCATTTTAGAATAAGGCCGTAAAAAAGTCAAGGGGTCTGAATACTTTACGAATGCGCTGTACATACTGTGGGTACACACATACGCACACGCAGTACAGTGGCTCTTACCTGTTCTGTATGAGGGCGATCACCTGGGAGTAGGTTTTCCCCAGGACACTCTCTCCATTCACCTTCACCAGCCGATCCCCTGCAACACACATACGAACATACATATTTAAATCCCAGTATGACCAAACACAGCACAGATATTCAGTGATACACTCTCAATAAAAAAAGAACAAGAGCAACCCCTCCACCCCCCCCCCCCCCCCAGACACAGGACTCCTGCAGAGGAATACCCTGGTGGGTCAGGGGAGGGAAGGTCAGGGAGACCCCAGACCCAGACTTCCTGCTGAGGGATGTGTGGGGGGGTGGTTGAGATAGGGACTGAGGATTTGTGTATGGAAATATAGAGCTATGTGCTTGCAGTAGTTGCTGTAAAGTCAGGAAGGACACAGTGTCGCCTCGGGGTTTGTTCTGTGTTGATATACCAGATCATAAGCCTGAGGCAAAAGGCCTGGATCTGTTTGTGTTTGGCAGGAGAAGGGATGAGTCATTCGTTATGTGTTAGTGTGTGGATGTGTTTTGGTGGTGTGTGTGTGTATATTTATATAGGAGTAATGGTTTAGCTTGGCTGGGCTGCAGGGAGAGGAATGCTGCCCAGCTTAGCTTGCAAGACACAACAGGAAAACGTCTCTAATTAGCTCCAACTTACACTGCTGGGTGTTTGTCAGCCTGTGTCATTCTGTTCTCATCAGTATCATTACTAATTTCCTAAGACAATAATGCAACTTTAATGTGTGTGTGTGTGTGTGTGTGTTTTTGCTGAACATGGTCTGGTGGGTATCCTTGTTGAATCATTGGGAGCACCTGACTCCTTCCTATCATCCTATCATCCATGTGTGATCATGTCGGACGCTCCTAAGGTTATTTCCATTGCAAATCAGGCTGTTCCTGCACACACGCAGTCTCCCGTCCCTCTCTTTCTCGGTCGCTTTCAAAACAGACATTTTCCTTACCTGTACACAAGCCAGCCTGGTGAGCGGGACCTCGCTCTTTCACATTCTTGACAAATATGGTGTCCATTGGCTCCAACCTACTTCTCCCTACATGGCACAATGCAGTATGTTACTGTCACTTCATTCTTCAATTGATTAAATAGGACCTGATGATAACTATTAAATATATCATTGCCCACTGGGCACAGTCTATTCAATGTTGGTTCAACGTAATGTCTTTGAAATGATGTGCAAACAGTGAACCAGTGTGAGCCTAGTGGAATTATACTATAAGCGTCAATATCATAACATGAGCATAAATACCGCCAATAATCCAATTGAGACTCAATAAAAGGACAACTCTATGCACAGGTCCAAGTTCAGGTTTACTCCCCCATTTCTTAACAGTGGGCATTACAAGCTAAATAATCAAAACTGTTCTAGGGGCCACAAGGTCATCGGCAGCAGTGGGACTCTCTCCTGCAGGGGAAGCAGTGTAGCTAGAGGGGGACCCTGGCTAGGAGTGGCGGTGACATCACCGAGACACCAGAGTCTAGTGGCGACGGTGTTGACTGAGGGAGACAACTTACCCTTTCCATTCCCGTTCTCCTCGTCCTGTGAAGACAACGAAAAACAACATCAACACTGATATCCAGGCCCATACAGACAATGTCACCCAGGGAACAAAGCTCCATGGCAGCCTAAACACCAGTTCACAGAACGTCCACCTCTTTCCAGGAAACCAGAATGACACAGGTGTTAAGGAAGGGTGGAGTTGGGTGAGGAAACATGAGCTCATTGTAATGGCTGAAATGGAATAAATGCAACAGAGTCGAACATGTGGTTTCCATATGTATGATGCGTTTGATACCGCTCCATTTATTCCATCCCAGCCATTACAATGAGCCAGTCCTCCTTTAGCTCCTCCCACCAGCCTCCCCTGGTGTGCACGTGTGGTTGTTTGTGTGAATGGAAGCTGCCAAACGCTCAAAGTGTCCCCTCAGCTCTTGTTCATGCAGTGTCTGTCTCTGTGCAAAACATATCAAATCCAACCTTATTTGTCACATGCGAATGCAACAAGTGTAGACTTTACCGTGAAATGCTTACTTACAAGCCCTCAACCAACAGTGCAGTTCAAGAAGAAAATATTTACCAAGTAGACTAAAATAAAAAGTAGTAAAAAAAGTAGCTTTCCTCTGACACCGCCTATTATATAGGTCCTGGATGGCAGGAAGCTTAGGTCCTGGATGGCACTACCTCTGTAGTGTCTTATGGTCAGATGCCGAGCAGTTGCCATAACAGGCGGTGATGCAACCGGTCAGGATGCTCTCGATGGTGCAGCTGTATAACCTTTTGAGGATCTGGGGACCCATGTCAAATATTTTCAGTCTCCTTGGGAGGAAAAGGTTTTGTCGTGCCCTCTTCATGACTGTCTTGGTATGTTTGGACCATGAAGGTTCGTTGGTGATGTGGACACCAAGGAACTTGAAACTCTCGACCTGCTCCACTTCAGAGGGAGGTGTTTAGGCCCAGGGTCCTTAGCTTAGTGATGAGCTTTGTGGGCACTATGGTGTTGAACGTTGAGCTGTAGTCAATGAACAGCATTCTCACATAGGTGTTCCTTTTGTCCAGGTGAGAAAGGGCAGTGTGGAGTGTTATTGAGATTGCGTCATCTGTGGATCTGTTGGGGCGGTATGCGAATTGGAGTGGGTCTAGGGTGTCCGGGAGGATGTTGTTGATGTGAGCCATGACCAGCCTTTCAAAGCACTTCATGGCTACCGACATGAGTACCACGGGGCGGTAATCATTTTGGCAGATTACCTTCACTTCCTTGGGCACAGGGACTATCGTGGTCTGCTTGAAACATGTAGGTATTACAGACTCGGTCAGGGAGAGGTTGAAAATGTCTAAAGACACTTGCCAGTTGGTCTGCGCATGCTTTGTGTACACGTCCTAGTAATCCGTATGGCCCAGCGGCTTTGTGAATGTTGACCTGTTTAAAGGTTTTGCTCACATTGGCTACCGAGAGCGTTATTACACAGTCATCCAGAACAGCTGGTGCTCTCATGCATGCTTCAGTGTTGCTTGCCTCGAAGTGAGCATAAAAGGCATTAGGCTCATCTGGTAGGCTCACGTCACTGGGCAGCTGGCATCTTGGTTTCCCTTTGTAGTCCGTAATAGTTTTCAAGCCCTGCCACAACCGACGAGCGTCAGAGCCGGTGTAGTAGGATTCAATCTTAATCCTGTATCCTTAATCTTTGCTTCTTTGATGGTTAGTCTGAGGGCATAGCAGGATTTCTTATAAACATCCGCATTAGTCTCCCGCTCCTTGAAAGCGGCAGCTCTAGCCTTTAGCTCAGTGCGAATGTTGCCTGTAATCCATTGCTTCTGGTTGGGATATGTACGTACGTTCACTGTGGGGACGACGTCATCGATGCACTTATTGAGTAAGCCGATGACTGAGGTGGTGTATTCCTCAATGCCATTGGATGAATCCCAGAACATATTCCAGTATGTGCTAGCAAAACAATCCTGTAGTGTAGCATCCCCGTCATCTGACCACTTCCGTATTGAGCGAGTCACTGGTACTTCCTGCTTCAGTTTTTGCTTGTTAGCAGGATTCAGGAGGATAGAATTAGGGTCAGATTTACCAAATGGAGGGCGGGGGAGAGCTTTGTATGCATCTCTGTGTGTGGAGTAAAGGTGGTCTAGGATTTTTTTTCCCCTGGTTGCACATGTGACATGCTGGTAAAAAAAATTGGTAAAACTGATTTAAGTTTACCTGCATTAAAGTCCCCAGCCACTAGGAGCGCCGCTTCTGGGTGAGCATTTTCTTCTTTGCTTATGGCCTTATAGAGTGGGTTGAGAGCTGTCTTAGTGCCAGCTTCGCTTTGTAGTGGTAAATAGACAGCTACGAATAATACAGATGAGAACTCTCTTGGTAGATAGTGTGGTCTACAGCTTATCATAAGGTACTCTACCTCAGGCGAGCAATACCTTGAGACTTCTTTAATATTAGACGCACCCCCTGTTATTGACAAAAAGACACACACTCCCACCCCTCGTCTTACCAGAGGTAGCGCCTCTGTTCCTCCGGTGCATGGAAAATCCTGCTAGATTTATATTTTCCGTTTCTTCATTCAGCCACGTCTCAGTGAAACATAAGATGTTACAGTTTTTAATGTCCCGTTGGTAGGATAATCTTAGGTCATCAATTTTATTTTCCAATGTTTGTCTTCTGTTCTTCTTGCTAACATGCAATGGGAGTTTACTCGCTCGCCTCCGGATTCTCAGAAGGTGATTAGCATGTGAAGCCACATGGCACGTGAAC
This sequence comes from Oncorhynchus kisutch, assembly GCF_002021735.2. Lineage (NCBI taxonomy): Eukaryota > Metazoa > Chordata > Actinopteri > Salmoniformes > Salmonidae > Oncorhynchus > Oncorhynchus kisutch. The sequence goes on from NC_034179.2 coordinate 68,744,967, forward strand.
CATCTTCTTTTACAAGCTGATTAGCATGTGAAGAGTGACTTCAGTGGTATCCCAGCCAGTTCTCTCAAACAAACACACCTGTTCTGGTTTAGGAGCTCCTAATGTTCAGCACACACACAGCAGAGACACTCAGACAGGTTTGACTGTCTGCAGGTGGTGATGTCATACACAGAGCCAAACACGGGTAGTTGTCTGCATCAGACAGACGAGGGCAGCACTGAGCACACAGTCTGTCTGTCATAGGTGCTGTTTGATAGGGTGATAGACTGATGTAGGCGCACACATGTGCACACACACACACACACTGAGCTGAGTGGACAGTTTGGGGTGACTGGCTCCTGCCTGGCTTTAGGCAGAGCTGAGTGGGCTCATTCCTGCCTCCACAGACAATAGTGGGGGTTTATGGCCAGAGAAAGGAGGGCTGCCGCCCCAGAATAGACCCAGGAGCCAGGGAGGCTCCCCAGCTGAGCTGACCACCCGGCTGGACACATGCGGGCCTGTGGTGGGGCTGAGGACCGAGAGATGGAGATGCACTATCCTCATCTCTACATCTCTCTCTGATTCTCTCTCTCGCTCTGTGGATATAGATGTAGGGTTAGGGACAGCTGTCATGCATGCACTGATCAATCCGTTAGGAAAATCATCAGGCATGTGTCCATGATGAAGGGAGTCACATCATACAGATCTTTGATGTGGCCCCAATGATGGGCAGTCACCTCTGAGGCCCCTTCAGATGGGTAGGGACAGAGGGCTGCGTTCTCTGTGCCACTCGCTGCCCCTCACAGCAGCATGTGACCCTGGGGACAGGACAGGACAGGCAGCAGTGGGTCCATTGTCCGTGGTGGTTCTGGTAGAGGGCATGGTACTGCCGGGTCCAGGCTGGGGGTAATATGAAAGTGGTACCAGGCAGGCCAGGACAACAGAGCCGATTGACACTTTTGTGTCCCAAATGGCACCCTATTCACTTTATAGTGCACTACTTTTAACCAGGGACCATGGGGCTGTAGTATACTATATAGGGAATAGGGTGCCATTTTTGGGACACACAGACAGTGTCCTGTCCTTACTGCAGCTGCTGGGCTGGGGGTTGAAGGGGGGAGGGGGTTCATCATAATAGGGCCCTTGTTGTGGCTGTAACCCCCCCCCCCCCTGCCCGACAACTCAGAGAACAAAACAAAACACCCACCAGGATGATGCTTTTTCTGATGAGATTGTTATCTATGACGCTGAATGGCTGTATAGTTAAGACAGGACATATTTTTCAGTAAAACACCGTTGTTGTCCCTGTACTGTTTCTTACAGCAGTGTCCTCCTTTTGGAAAAAGGTATTCGCGAGCCAAAAGGTACACTGGCTGTGGTACAATTGTCTGTCCATAGACAGTAAAACATACTTAATGGAATTCTCTCTCTCTCTGTAAATCAGTCCTACAGGAGTATGGAGGTTGTGTATCACCCTTCCCCTTCTGTCCTTCGCTTGCTTATCCATCTCTACTCTAATGACAGGGCTCTTCTTATGACATCCATCTGTCTATGTCCCTAATCTGATTAACTCATATGAGTCTACCCCAACACTTTAATTGGCTACGCTGGTTCAATCCCTGCATTTAATTGGCTATGCTTGTCTTGTCCCCCATTGTGTCCTGATTCTCTTGACCTTACTGCTCCTGTGTTCGGATTGATCTACGACCTTCCTGCCCTGTGATCTGATTGGTCCAGTCTTAATGCCCCAGCGATATGATTGGCTCAGTCTTAAAGGGATAATCCACCCTAGAAATGAAATGTGACGAGATACTTCATCATGATACGGTTCTCGTCCGTGGAAATAGGGATAACAAACTATCACATTTCATGACACTTTTAAAACAATTACCTGAACACTCCATATCGCCAAATAAGCCAATAGGGGCATACTTGTGTAGAACACATCCATCTGTCTATATCGTCACAACAAAGTCTATATTTTGTTGAAATGTCCTTAAAGTTCACAGTGCACCTTCAAATTAGTAACCTTTCTTCCTTCAACGACCATGACACAAACCTGTTTTCTCCTCGAGTTGCCATAGCAACCGGACTCACACAGTTTTGCGCTAGAAATGCGATCGCTACCATGTCGAACATGGTGATATTGTAACTCCTAAATAAAGCAACACCTCGCGGCACAACGCCTCTCCCCTATTAGACCTGGATAGTTTGTGTGTATGTATTGATATGTAGGCTACGTGTGCCTTTTTGAAATGAATGTAGTTCTGTCCTTGAGCTGGTCTTGTCCATTAATGTTCTGTATTATGTCATGTTTCATGTTTTGTGTGGACCCCAGGAAGAGTAGCTGCTGCTTTCGCAAAGGATAATGGGGATCCTAATAAAATGGCAAAATTGATAGCGCAGTTTGTTTCAGGGATTTCACAACTAGCTACTGTAACTACTTCACATGCTGATATTGACTTTGGTGCTATTGTGTGTAGCAATTTTTTAGCTAGCCAGACAGCCTTTCTAGAGAGAGCATTGCATTATGGGGTTTGTAGTCGACCTGAGCTCTGCAGATTTCTACAAGTATGTTTTTTGCTTCCTAATTTATTCTAAACGACGAAATGCAATTTTTCTTCACAACATATGTTGCTCTCACATATTAGCGTTATTTAACAATGTAAATCATAGGAATCTGTAGATTTGAGTGGATTATTCTTTAAAAGCCCCAGTTGTCACTGTCTGGTGTTTTGTCCAGTGGTGGTACCTTGAGGCTGGTGTGCAGGGCAGACTCTGGTGGGTAGACGATGAAGTGGCGCAGCGTGAAGCCGAAGCCCTGTGAGTTCTTCTGGAGTAGTAGCGTCCGGGGACCCTGCCATCCAACGCCGGCCCCCTCTCCTCCCGCCCCCATCGCAGGCCGAGGGTTGTCACCGGCCGAGGAGAACCCATCTCTCCAACCCTTTGCCTGTTGAACAGAGAGAGAATAAAAACATGTAAGACTCAGGTCATATCCCCAAAACAATCACTTATGTCACTCCAACGGTCAACACTCCATCAGTACTTAACCAGTTCCTCCTTCCACCAAGTATTCCCAGGGAAAACTTTCATAACTTTATGGAACTGGAACAAAGGTCAAACGACATCCATGCTACAAGAGCCAGGCCTCAGAGTGACATCACCACTTAACGGGCTGCTGGTTACTTCATTAGTGACTTCCCCTGCAGGCAAGAATAGGAATGTGTCTGTTTCTGTCCTGGGAGACTGGCGGACAATGAGTGTGGGTGTGTATCCATATGTTTTAATGCTAGTAGGTGAGAGTTGAGTACGGCTGGCCCATAGGGTCAGGCAGTCCCCACATGGCACCCAGCACCACAACAATGTCCCATAAACCACAAAGGGGTCCTGGGGGGTGCGGCCGCTGTCAGGAAGAGCCCAGGTCTAGACGGAGGGGAGCGGGGAGGTGTTCCGTCCTGAGCTCACCCAGGAATGCTCAGGACGGAACTCTAGACAATTAAGGAATGTCTGTAATCAATCAGGACTGACCTTGGTCACCTTACACCAGCGTGGTGTGAAAGGGTCAGGGTGATCCTGAAAAGATTTCCACTCATTTTCCCCAAAGAAAGCAAATAACAAACATGACAGATACATGTGAGAACTAACACCCTGATGCTGCTGCTCCAACCCACATATGTCATTCAAACACAACCACCTGACCAAACAGGGATGGGAGGGAGACAACCTTCCTAAACGTAAATGAGCCTATACCTCTGGACTCTTCTCTATGGAAGTACACTTACTTAACTGTACCGGTGTCTCTCCTCCTGACTCTCCACTCTGAGGGTGTGTGTGTGTGTGTGTGTCCATATGTTTTAATGCTAGTAGGTGAGTGGTGAGCACGGCTGGCCCCCAGCTGGCTGTAGCCCTTCATACTTGTACCAGTATGCGTGTTGAAAATGGTGCCTAAATTGGTGCCTAAATTGGAACGCAGTGGCTGCACCGTAACATGCAATACATGACATCAGAGCTCAGGGTCTCCACTTCGACAGCACTTTAAGGGTTTTGACTGACATCCGTTCTGAACCTGAGCACCTGGTGATGAAGTTGGCCCCATCTCTCCCACTAATTGGGCAACTCTGGCACAAATTTGTCGTTGTCTGAATGAGGGAAGTGCTGTAAATGAAGAGGACTCAACGTATTTTGAAAGATGAGAAGTTGAAAGTGATAATAAATACTGCTTTGACGTCATACAAGTGTGCACTTCACATTTCGTTGTGATTTATAATGGACCGTTTTTGGATTGCGTAAACAACAACGGTAATTGTGTGATGGCGGGGATGCAGGGTTGTGTTCCAACCAAAACGACAACAAGTGTGCTCTAGTTCCTCAACGGCACAGCTAGGAGAGCTCAACAAGCACCTTATAGTTGAAGACTCTTCTTTTGAGTCATAAAGTGCATCGAAACGACTTAGGAACTGCGTACACTTTGGAGAGGTGTTTGGCCACTTGGAGACACCAGTCAGTCCTCTGACTCAAACCCATGTTTCTTTTTATGTCTTATGTTGCATCTACCCCACATTTTCCAGGAAATGTTCTTATCATGTTCCTGAATGTGTCCAGAGTATTTTCAGATTTTGTTATAAACAAATGCGGCAAAAAAGTACAGTAAAAGTAAAACGTACATTATATCAATAGTGTAATGTTTGGATTCAGTTTTGTGTCAGACGAACTGTCCTCACCTCTGGTCTAATCATTTCCCCATAATCTCCAAACGGTTCCCTTTGAATTGCTACCATGGTTATGGATATGCTTTACATATTTCTTCTGTAAAAAAAACCCATTTAAATTCAGCCCTATCCATATTAGGTTAGTTCCCACATGTGTAAGGGGTTAACCCCCAACACAAACCCTATATTTCACTTCCTGTGCCCCTTCCCCCCTCCACACTACTCTGACCTCGCAGGGCCAATCACCCGGTCCGCTCAACAACAGGAAGTGGCAGGCTGGGGACAGGAATTGTGGTACCGTAGAGGAGGGATAACCAGGCATACAGAGCACCTATAAATATAAAACCCCAGGGGGTTGGGTGTTTGTGCTCCATCCCTCCCATTTACCGCTCTCCCCTCTCCTCCCTTCCACCATCACCACATATACATTCTTGCCATATGATCCAGCTGGAGTGACCATTACAACACATCCTCTCTTTGTCCTCCTCTCCTCTTTCCTGCTCGATGCACAGCTCTCCATACAGGTGATGTAACCTTGTTCTCACCGTTTCACAATGCCCAGGCAACTCTCCCACATTTCATAAACAGATGAGAGACGAGAGGCACGAGAATAATAAGGGAGAACGTTTCAATGAGAGATGCATGAAAGTGAGGGGGAGGGAAGAGAAGGGAGGAAAATAAAGAGAGTGAAAATGAAAGAGTAGGCTTAGGATATGAAGAGAGAAAGAAAGAGACTAGCCAGAGGGAATTCCAGAGGGAGCGGTTGGTTTGAGGCATGTTGAAACACACACTGACGGGGACTGGCAAGGAGAGGGTGAGGAGAGCGATGGAAGGAGAGAATGATAGAGAGAGGGAAGGAGCGAGTGGAAAGGGCAGAGCGAGAGCAGGCTGGGCCAAGTGCGAGACAGGTTCCAGCACGCTGGTTTCGACCGCACAGCCCCTCCCGGTGCTGAGAATACCAAACCCTGTGATTACCCCAAACACACAGAGACTGGAGCTCTGGGCCAGATATGATTCCCATTGCATGTCAGCCTGCCTGCCTGACCCTGAGTGTGTGGGTGACGTCTGTGACTGCCTGACTATTCTCCACTAAACACCCCCACAACAAGTCTCCATCTAACTACAGTAGGTTACACTCCAGCCTCTAGGTTACACTCCAGACAATGAGGTCTAGCATCATTGATTAAACTTACATCCGTCTGTCAGCTTATGTAAAACCTGACTGTATTTAGGCTATATCTAATAGTCTTTCCATGGCCACTCTCTCACCAACCTCCTAGATGAGGAAACCTTTCTCTGGTCTAGCCAATCCAAAAGGGGAACATTTGGCACTTCAATCTGCACTTCTCTGACATCTGCCTAGATCCCTCAAATCAAATCGAAGTGTATTGCTCGCGTACACAGATTTGCAGGTGCAGCGAACACGCTTGTGTTTCTAGCAACGACGGTGCAATAATACAACAATACACACATAATCCAGAAAAATAAAAGAAAGAAATTAAGATCTATCAGAACGAGCAATGTCAGAGACCGGCATATAAATATATACGTATGTATATAAATATACTGTACATACATATAGTGGTGTGTAAAGACAGTATGGACAGTATATGAATAGAAATGGTGTGTACAGCCGTAGTTACATAGCAGTGATTCTAGAACAAGCTCACATGAATAGGCTAATCATGATACACAAATGACAATACGGAGCCCTGCCACATGCCATTAATTAGGATAATTAGCACATCTACAGGCACCATAATGAGAACACCTATTAAAATGCCATGTGGGGCCACCAGGAAACCATACACAATATTTCCCATCATTCCTATTCATCTATATTAGAGGTCGACCGATTAATCGGAATGGCCGATTAATTAGGGCCGATTTCAAGTTTTCATGACAATCGAAAATCTGTATTTTTTTGGACACCGATTTGGCCGATTATTATTATTATTTTTTACACCTTTATTTCATCTTTATTTAACTAGGCAAGTCAGTTAAGAACACATTCTTATTTTCAATGATGGCCTAGGAACGGTGGGTTAACTGCCTCGTTCAGGGGCAGAACGACAGATTTTTCGGGGGATTCAATCTTGCAACCTTACAGTTAACTAGTCCAACGCTCTAACCACCTGATTACATTGCACTCCACGAGGAGCCTGTCTGTTACGCAAATGCAGTAAGCCAAGGTAAGTTGCTAGCTAGCATTAAACTTATCTTATAAAAAACAATCAATCAATCAATCATAATCACTAGTTAAACTAGTAATATCATCAACCATGTGTAGTTATCTAGCGTGTCCTGCGTTGCATATAATCGATGCAGTGCGTATCGTTGCTCCAATGTGTACCTAACCATAAAACATCAATGCCTTTCTTAAAATCAATACACAGAAGTATATATTTTTAAACCTGCATATTTAGCTAAATGAAATCCACGTTAGCAGTCAATATTAACCAGGTGAAATTGTGTCACTTCTCTTGCGTTCATTGCACGCAGAGTCAGTGTATATGCAACAGTTTGGGCCGCCTAATTTGCCAGAATTTTACGTAATTATGACATAACATTGAAGGTTGTGCAATGTAACAGGAATATTTACACTTAGGGATGCCACCTGTTAGATAAAATACGGAACGGTTCCGTATTTCACTGAAAGAAAAAAACATATTTGGCCGATTAATCGGTATTGGCTTTTTTTGGTCCTCCAATAATCGGTACCGGCGTTGAAAAATCATAAAATCGGTCGACCTCTAGACTATATAACCACATCGTGTTGCTATTGGGGTGGGCAGCAGACAGGTGTCCATCTCACCATTACTCTAACAGTCATATCAGGCAGTACATCACCAGCCTAACGATGATAGTTAGGAAGTGATTGTTAAGCTATATTAGTTCAGCGGTTGCAAATGATGGTGAAGAAAAGGAATGCCTGAAAGACATCACACACACACACACACACACACACTGGGGGAACAATGGTCTTTCAAACAGTTGAGAGCTGCATCCCGTTTGAAAAGTTGGGCTTTACAGAAGTTTACAAATGCTGACACGCTTTTAATCCAGAGACCCACTGTCCGCTCCGTAGCACTGGTCTGAGAGCTGGACGGATGGGTGGATGGGGGACGGATGGGTGGATGGGGGACGGATGGGTGGATGGGGGACGGGAGAAGAGAAAGGGATACAAACTGAAGAAGCTACTTTAAGGTTCAATAGTTCTTCCTGGTCAGATCAGGAAAAACCCAGAGCCCTAGCTACTGTGTATCAAAGGCCCTCCCACCTGTATCATTGTCCTTATTCCGGCTCCTCTCCAAGCCAGAATACATCCTAGTTCAAACTAGCATGACAGCCGACATCTGACTCTGTGTCGGTACAGTTGAAAAGGCCAGCCGCACCATGGCAGCCTTTTAAACACATACAGTATTTCACAATCGAGTATAAACAGTCATTCAGCAAACCTGACGCACAGCTTCAACAATAACGTCTCTGTCTTTTACACAACCGCCTGAATTCCACTATCTGTGTGTGTGTGTGTGTGTGTGCGTGCGTGTTTGCTCAAGAACCTGTCTGAGCCCTCTGTCAGATAGAGTCAGTTGATGTCACATCAGTTAAACAGGGTTTTCTCCTCGAGCAACTCTGCTGAATATGAATCTCCAGTAACACATACCCCCCTCACCCACCCTCCCTAAAACGGTCTCTAACCTACACCCCATGGGGGAAATAGGTAGGACTGGAGTGCCGAGGCTAGCACTACATTACTATCTGCATAATTATCCTCTTATTGTTTGTCTAACCAATGAAATTGTCGAACCTGAGCTTTTAATCTACATGTCCGTAATAAAGCCATTTTGTGGTGGGAAACGTATTCTGATTGGCTGGGCCTGGCTGCCAAGTGAACTGTAAATTGTTGCATGCTGCATTTATATTTTTGTTCAGTATACATCCACAGATCCTAGCCATAATAACCCAAACTCTCCTTAAAACCTACACTCAGTGGCATACAGGCAACAGTAAAGTCTATCAGGCTACTGGATGGATCAAAATGTGTCTACACCCATCAGAGAGAGATACTGAGAGATTCCAGGACTGATGCTGTGCACATTACTGGTGCTACTATCCTGGTCAACACAATTACAGAGGGAGCAGGCTGAGATTCCAGGACTGATGCTGTACACATTACTGGTGTTACTATCCTGGTCAACACAATTACAGAGGGAGCAGGCTGAGATTCCAGGACTGATGCTGTACACATTACTGGTGTTACTATCCTGGTCAACACAATTACAGAGGGAGCAGGCTGAGATTCCAGGACTGATGCTGTACACATTACTGGTGTTACTATCCTGGTCAACACAATTACAGAGGGAGCAGGCTGAGATTCCAGGACTGATGCTGTACACATTACTGCGAGAGGCCATTACTGTACACAGACAGTGTCTTTACTCCAGCTGTGTCTGTATTCTATAGCCTGGTCCTGCCTGCCCACATTCCCCAAGCCGCCATTTCTCAACTGCATGTCTGAGAGAGAGACAGAGAGAGAAAGCAAACACACACTGCGCTTCAACACACACACACACACACACACACTGAGTGTACATGGATGAGAGATGCCCTGAATTCCCCCCCCCCCCCCAAACTGCCACATAACAAGCCCCTTCATCTGCCTTAACTCACTAGTTAGTAACGCCCCTCCAGGGGGAAACAGTCAATATGGCACAACCCCCTAAAGAGGACAACACAACTATAGCTGATGCTTAATGATTACTGCATTATTGTCGCTCACATTCAGCATCACACTGCCACATACAAACCAGTGGAGGCTGCTGAGGGGAGGGCGGCTCTTAATAATGTCTGGAACGGAGCGTATGGAATGGCATCAAACACATGGAAACCACTCATTGCGTTCCAGCCATTACCCCGAGCCCGTCCTCCCCAATTACGGTGCCATCAACCTCCTGTGACCGACAGAGAAAAACACGTGAGGAGAAGCTCTATCTCGCTAACACACAAACAAGCATACACACTGCACAATTTGCAAAACACCAGTTCCACATAACTATATGGATACCTCAACTGAGATTCTGAGGTACACCCACAAACCTCCACCTTGCTGGGGTGTGGTGGGCACTGGGCACAGTCCTTACCCTGGGCTGGTGAGAATGTTGCTGGGCACGGCTGCCGACCGGGACTGGCCTCATGGTGGGGGGCGAGGGCAAGGGGGCACCACGCAGCACTGCCAACCAGATACAGCGAGGCTCGGCGGCACTACAGTCCACTCCTACGGGATTCTGGAAGCACCACTCTGACCTAGTTGGTAGAGCAAGGTAAGGGGGCATAGCCGTGGGCGTGGGGGCACAGAGATTACCCAACATGGGCCGACCCGATGCCAACATGGGCCACACACAGGAGGAGGTAAAGTCTTGACACTATCGCACAAACACGCTATTTTCCAGTAAATTACGCAGGTGTCAGTGTAACACCTACATCCTCTCTGGCCAAGTCATACTTCCATTGAGATGAACCAATCAGTGAAAGCAGAAGCCAAGAGGGCTGAGTAGCTCTTCAGATGGACCAAGATCATCCCTGAAAAGAAAGAAAAAATCCCAATAGTTCCAACCAACTCAGTTCAGTCTAGTCCCCTGTTCTCCTCGGTGTTCCTCTCCATCCTGATGCTGGCACGTCCCCAGATACATGCCTTTAGTTCCACATCACAGTCTCAAACTCCTGACCTCCAAGGACGTGAAGGAGCTTTCCAAGGCACACACACTCACACGCACGCTGGGGGGTGCACACATGCCGTGGTGAGGCGTCCTAGGCCCTGAAATGATATTAAAGACGTCCTGGAGAGCAGATGTACGCCAGAGTGGTAGCAGAGAGGTCTAGTTTCCCTACAGACAGACAGACGGTCTGACTGACAGACTAACTGACAGTTCCTCTCCACTCCCAGCACAGCAGTGTCCTGTCCAGTGGTGTTCAGCAGGACACAAAGCCACTGTGTCTGTCAACCCCTCTAACACACAAACTGTCACAGCTAGAGGGCTGGCTCCTCTGTCTCCTCTGTCCTCCCTCCTCCTCTCGCTCTCTCTCTTTCCCGCCCTCCCTGTCTTTCTCTTCCTGAATCTCTATTTTTCCCCCTCCTTCTGTCAGCCTCCAGGTCGCTGTCCGGCTTCACTTCTACCAATTCATCCTTTGCTCCGTCTCTGTCCCTCGTTCACGCTCTCCCTCCTCTGTTCCCTCCTGTCTGCACTCTGCTCCGTGTGATCCCTCACTCCACGATCATTCCAATCTGTCACGCAAAATCCACTTTGAGAGAGCCAAAAACACACACACAACATCCAACATGTACACTGTGAACACTGAGGGCCGGGCCCCGACACTGTGCTCCACTCTTGAAGTCCGGATGGAGTTTAACTGTAGGCTGGTGATGTGGTCTGCCTAAATCCAACAGCAGGTCCCTGTGGCTCTGTCCTGCCCTGTGTGTGTGTACAGGGAGTTTAGTGGCGCTTGTGTATGTGTGAAAGAGACACAGACACCGTGACACAGCTATGATGCCAGCACTCAACTTCCACCCCCCTCCACTCCCCTCCACTCAGGGGCCCCCTCAAAAAAAGTCAGATTTCAAACACAAAGAAAAGAGACAGAGCGCACCCCCCCCCCCCACACTAAGTCATGAATTCACACACAAACACTAAAACAAACAGTGACACACACAGCAGAGTTCTCACCAAACCTCCAGGGGTCCTGAGTGGCAGGCAGGTGACCATTGTGAGTCTGACAAAGCTACGGCTTCATGCCCTGATCCTCTCTCTAGAAACTCACTACATAGACCTGTTACAGGTGAGGTTAGACTGGTTTCACCTGCTGCCATACAGTAGGACAAGCACCAACACGACCACAACACAGGAACGCACACATGGTACACACACTCTCTAAAACACACACACACACACACACACACCGTGCTCTCCAGACACACACAGAAAATACACTTTGCAGGCTCACCTAGTGTATGTTGAAATACAATAAACATCAGTGGAGGCTGGTGATGGGAGGACGGCTCATAATGACAGCTGGAACGGAATGAATGGAATGGTATCAAACGCATGGAAACCATGTTTGATGTATTTGATACCATTACCACCTGTCCTCCCCAATTAAGGTGCCACCAACCTCCTGTGATAAACACCCACCAGCTATACACAAATCAAAATGTGCAGACGTACAAACTGTACACAAACACACTACACAAAAGGGAATGCTCCTTCCACACACAGACACACACGTGGTCCATAGAGTCACACACGTGGTCCATAGAGTCACACACGTGTATAAATACACACTGCTGGGGTGTAATTACGCTCTCATGAAGACTCAAATCTTATAGGCTGTGGGCTGTGCTCTGACTGTGGGCTGTGACTGTGGGCTGTGACCGTGAGGGGTTGTGTTCAGCCTGTGGTCAGACCAGAGGTTTGGGTTCTGACAGACTTCCAAGCAGAACCCGCCCAGGACCGGACGGAGAGACACCAGGACCGGACGGAGAGACACCAGGACCGGACGGAGAGACACCAGGACCGGACGGAGAGACACCAGGACCGGACGCAGAGACACCAGGACCGGACGGAGAGACACCAGGACCGGACGGAGAGACACCAGGACCGGACGGAGAGACACCAGGACCGGACGGAGAGACACCAGGACCGGACGGAGAGACACCAGGACCGGACGGAGAGACACCAGGACCGGATGGAGAGACACCAGGAGCAGATCACTCAGGGGGGACGTCCCATTCAGTAAAAGACCACAGCCAGATGGAAGCTTCAGAAGGGGACTGGCCTTGACAGGGGATACTCTGTGTATGACATCATAAGCTGGCACCCCCCTACGATGAGCCTACCTGGTTCAATCAATGAAAACGATCTGCTTATCACAAGTGCAGCATTGTGAGAGACTCATACTGAATTTTGCCGTAGAGTTTTGCCAATAACAGACAAGCCCAATTGGGAACAAAAGATCACTGTCTCTCCCTCTCTTTAGTGACCTGTGACGATATTTACAAAAACAGAAGAAGGAGAAGCAAGCAACAGAAGAGCGGAGAGAAAAGGTGTTGAGTTACAGTTCACACGGAGGACAAAGAAGTCACACACCGTGCGCTGTCACAATACCACCGTTGCCACCAGTGACCCATGCTGGCCGCTGATTGGCGCACAGGTACACATTCCTGCCACGTTGTGGTTGGATGAGGCCTAAACACCACTAGCGCCTGAACATCCCGGGAGAAAGGGAACACCTGTATGCCTGTCTGTCTGTGGCTCGTCGTCTTCATTTCTTCGTCATCATAACCTTGCATTCGCCCCTAAAGCCCTTGAAGTCCTGAAATCAAAGAGTGTGAGATTCAAACGGCACACGCCGCTGATCTCTGGAGAGACACCACACTGTTCGCCTCTTGCCCCCACCCTACCCTACAGCCGCCCCGGACCTTCACCCTCCCTGTCATGGGCACCACCGAGCCAGAGAGAGAGAGAGAGTGAGTGAGTGAGTGAGTGAGTGAGTGAGTGAGTGAGTGAGTGAGTGAGTGAGTGAGTGAGTGAGTGAGTGAGTGAGTGAGTGAGTGAGTGAGTGAGTGAGTGAGTGAGTGAGTGAGTGTGAGTGAGTGAGTGAAAGCGGAGGGAGCGCCTGCTCACAGACAGATTAGTTGGTAGATAATACCCTTCATAGTGACGCAGACACCACCGGTCAGTAGATTAACTAACACAGTCCGATGGGGAAACAGTCCAATGGGGAAACAGTCCAATGGGGAAACAGTCCAATGGGGAAACAGCCCAATGGGGAAACAGCCCAATGGGGAAACATCCCGATGGGGAAAACAGTCCGATGGGGAAACAGTCCGATGGGGAAACAGTCCGATGGGGAAACAGTCCGATGGGGAAACAGTCCGATGGGGACACAGCCCGATGGGGACACAGCCCGATGGGGACACAGCCCGATGGGGACACAGCCCGATGGGGACACACCAGAGCAGGCCCACTCCCATTCTTCACTGACTGAGAACCACCAGCCAAAACAACCCTCATACACACAGCTAGCTGAGCAAGACATCAGGCAGGATCTATATCAGAGAGATGCAGCGGTAGAAAGTACTTAAGTAAAAATACTTTACAATTTTGACCATTTTTACTTCACTACATTCCTAAAGAAATATTGCACTTTTTACTCCATACATTTCCCCTGACAACCCAAAGTACTTGTTACATTTTGAATGCTTAGAAGGACAGTAAAATAGTGAAATTCCAGCACTTATCAAGAGAACACGTGGTCATCCCTACTGCCTCTGTTCTGGAGGACTGACTAAACACAAATCGTGTGCCCCTGGCTATCCGTACATTTTAAAAACAAGAACATGGTGCCGTTCGCTTTGCTTAATATAATGAATTTGAAATTATTTATACTTTTGATACTTAAGTATATTTAAAACCAAATACTTTTAGTAGTATTTTACTGGGTGACTTTCACTTCTACAACTTTCTATTAAAGAATCTATACTTTTACTCAAATATGACAATTGGGTACTTGTTCCACCACTGGAGAGATACATAAGAGACACAAACAGTGTGTGTGTGTGTTTAATAAAAACTAGGCAAGTCAGTTAAGAACAAGTTCTTATTTACAATGACGGCCTAGGAACAGGCCTAGGAACAGTGGGTTAACTGCCTTGTTCAGGGGCAGAACGACAGAGTTTTAACTTGTCAGCTCGGGGATTCGATCTTGCAACCTTTCGGTTACTAGTCCAACGCTCTAACCACTAACCACTAAGCTATCTGCCGCCCCAGCCATTGAGCTGTGTTAGAGAGAGAGTGAGACGTTCAGTGTCAGTGAGAGAGATCAAACAATTGACTATGCGGGCAAAACAGGGGGATGTTTTCAGTAAACACAGACACCGAGACAAGAGTTTAACAAGAAGAAACTCGGGTCACTGAGGACAAGGTGGCTATGAAGGTGTGTGTGTGTGTGTGTGTGTGTGTGTGTGTGTGTGTGTTGAGAGGTTTTCCTCTAGGTCTATGTTTCCAGGTCAGAGTCATGGCCAGCCCAGAGGAATCCACCACTCTACACAGCCTTCCACTGTTACTATAACTCCCTGTGTGTAGCTAGAGACACATACAGTAAGCACAGTGAAAATGAGAGGAAGAGAACGAGAGAGGCTGGGAAACTGGTGGACTCTGCCCATCGGTAGAGAAAACATTAGATAGCAGAACAGTCTAGACAGACGACCATTACCCCCAGCAGTGGATCCTATGAAAAGCAGTGGATGGATAAAAAAGGACCGGTCTCTTTTAAGCAGGTTCATTTTAACTCTAATCTCCTGCAAAATCCACGACACACAGAGGCCCAAAGGCTGAGTTCACAGGGAGCAGTTACAGCTCTCTGGCCACTAGAGGGCAGACATAACATGCAGCTCAACGGCAGATGTGAGAACAGAGTGGAAACCCACACACAGTTAGTTTTACTGTAGTAGGATGGCTGTGTCATCACAGGGCTTTCAGTGCAGGGGATGGATGTGCTTGGAAAATATGGTGTTAGTCTGAAGGTGTGAGGTAATGTAAGCACTGGTCTACAGTCAGTTTTAGGTTCCCTTTCTAATGGTTATGGCTAGGGCTGGGACAGGGTACTCTGACGGGAGATCAGGGGTGAGGTCACACCTGTTGTGAGAAGGAAAGAGTGGTAGGAGGCCAGTGGCAGGTGGAGTTGGGGAAACAAGAGCGGAGTCCTCTTACGTCTTCGTCCCCCTCACCTCTAACCCATCGACACAGCTGAGAGGAGCAGGGTGGTCCCTCCCTGCCTGGCCCTGTCTGACTGCATGACTGTCTGACTGACACAACACGCCCCATCTCTCCAGCAGACGGGTAACAAACAAATTAGACCCACCTGACCCTCGACTTTTCCCACAGGAACGCAGACAGCACGTTATGGATGCATTCCACGTGTGCGTGTGTGTGGTGACCTCATGCTGTTCTAGTTGAACCATGTGAGATCATGTGAGTTCTAACCTGGGCCAACCCAGACTGATCCACACTCTCACAGACACATCCATCCGACCCGGATTCCCCTTACTCATACAAGCAATGACACACATTCATGCGCGCACACACCACCACACGCCCGCATTGATGCATACAGTGATTACAGGGAACATGGCACTACTGGGGTGAGACACATAGTGGAAGATGATTGGCTGAGTGGAGAGCTCAGAGAGAGCTGATTGGCTGAATGTGGATATCAGTGGGATACAAGGAGGTGGGTGTGTCCAATATATCCTTCAGTGAACATCCATGACCCCACTACTTTTATCTCCCTCACCAACTTCAAACATCAGCTATCTGAGCAGCTAACCGATCGCTGCAGCTGTACATAGTCTATTGGTAAATAGCCCACCCTTTTCACCTACCTCATCCCCGTACTGTTTCTATTTATTTACTTTTCTGCTCTTCTGCACACCAATATCTCTACCTGTACATGACCATCTGATCTTTTATCACTCCAGTGTTAATCTGCAAAATTGTAATTATTTGCCTACCTCCTCATGCCTTTTGCACACATTGTATATAGACCCCCCCTTCGTTTTCTACTGTGTTATTGACTTGTTAATTGTTTACTCCATGTGTAACTCTTTGTTGTATGCTCACACTGCTATGCTTTATCTTGGCCAGGTCGCAGTTGCAAATGAGAACTTGTTCTCAACTAGCCTACCTGGTTAAATAAAGGTGAAATAAAAAAAATAAAAAAAATAAAATAAAAATAATGCCCAAGGGGAACATAGGATACATGCGTCAGGCAGCCAGCCTGAAACCTAGCAGGCCAGAGCGCGAGAGAGGGAGAGAAAGAGAGTTGATAGAGATTATAAATACAACTAATATGTATGTTGATTTCATTTCCCTACTTGCACATTTTTACAACACTGTACACATAGCCATAACATAACATTTGAAATGTCTCTATCGTTTTGAAACTTTTGTGAGTGTAACGTTTGCTGTTCAGTTTTTTGTTTATTATCTATTCCACTTGCTTTGTAAACATGTTTCCCAATAAAGCCCTTTGAATGGAAGAGAGCGACCCAGCGAGAGATCGAGAGAGAGATGTAAAGCAGAAACAAAAGATGGAGAAGTAGCAGGCAGATGGAGAGCAGAATGAGACAGATATGATCACACACACACACACACACACACACACACACACACACACACACACACACACACACACACACACACACACACACACACACACACACACACACACACACACACACACACACAGGGCACTAATATCCCTAAATATGGAGTTATCCTGTGGCTGGGTTTGTTAAGTATAGTCTTCAGTGTGGTCAGAATTCCTCCACTGGCTGTACTATACTGGAAGATGCCTGCATGAGGACTAGGGGTTGGAAGAGCTTGGAGGATGTGTGCTTTGATTGGGAAGACACACATCCACCCTATGGCAGGGGTTTTCAAACTGTTCTAGCCCAGGGCCCCCGCCCAGCCAAACCAGTGACCCAGGGCCCCCGCCCAGCCAAACCAGTGACCCAGGGCCCCCCATCACATGTTAGCAAAAAAATAAATCACATATTTTCTTATCGGGTGAATGCTATTGGCAAGTAGAAGTAATCAACATTTAAAAAATGAATAGATTTGGTAGACAGTTTTATAAAGGAAGTGTAAACTCTAAACTAGCTAGAGAGGCATCTTGACAGTGTAGAGAAAATGTTGCTGTAGTAAAGCCATTTCGAAAACAAATTCAATTGAGATAAGAACATTTAGCAGTTCTGAAGCAAATTTCAAGCAATTCTACACTGTTTGGCATGGAGCTGAGAGACAATTTTACAGTTTTTAAAGCTAATTTCCGGCAATGCTATGCATTTTGCCATGGCTAACGCTGTGTTCCTCTGTTCAAACATTATAACAACATCTATGGCCATGCGCCCTGAATTTTCAATTCTCCCTGACTGTCTCGATTTAATTTGATCGTTAGGAACTCTAAGATGGTATTCGATCTGTTTTTCCATCCAGAAAATTACCACTTAGACTGCCTGCCTAAGAATGTTTTAGATAGAAAAAAAAACATATAATTAGCTCCAATGACTGTACTTTCCTCCATATTTCATGGAGAGTTTGAGATTTTGCAATGAAGTCATTTGTCTACTTCCCCAGAGTCGGATAGCTTGCTAACGGTTCCTGTAGACTTCCGGTCATTGCGCTAATTCTAGCTAGCATTGGCACGTGAAGCTACCTCTAACTTCTCTTATACCGGACGCAGAGACATAAAAATGGCATGCACGATGGTATTCTGTTGCAGCGAGCATTAAAACAAATCCCCCTAGGGTGCCACAGACCCCAGTTTGAAAACCCCTGCTTTAAGACACACCCACTGCACTTAAATGTGGTGTGCAGGTCTCACCCCCATGGAGCATTATCAATAGGTTGATGAATAATTAACTAGTATGAGCTGTTGGTACATGAAGGAGGATGGGGGGGTGGGGGGGGTGGGGGGGGTGGAATACTGAGGTGAGAGACCCAGCCACATCAACCTTCTCCCTGGCTGTGCAGCACTTCAATGCCACCAAGGGAGTTCTGGTGCTCGTATCATCTGACCTCATGTTCTCATGAGTCATATACACACACAGAAAGAGACAGACAGACAGACACAGAGAGAGAGAGCGAGAGAGAGAGACACAGACAGACAGACAGACAGAGGGGAGATATGAGAATTTCATTCTCCCTTTACAACCCTCCCTCTTTCTCTCT
Source organism: Oncorhynchus kisutch (assembly GCF_002021735.2). Classification (NCBI taxonomy): domain Eukaryota; kingdom Metazoa; phylum Chordata; class Actinopteri; order Salmoniformes; family Salmonidae; genus Oncorhynchus; species Oncorhynchus kisutch. Next base: position 68,763,445 of record NC_034179.2, read on the forward strand.
CTCTCTCCGTCTCTCCCTCAATCTCCCCAACAACTACCACACACTAAGTGGAGAGAGAGTGATACACTTCAGCCTACTGGTTCCTCATTTGAAGCTGTTTGTTTATGAGGAGAGTTTGTTCACGTTCACTGAGACAATCGCATCTAAGAGATGAAGGGGTAACAGGAAAGGCACCGAGACGGGGCGTGTCCAAATTGACCTGTTTTTACTCAACTGTGAAATTATTCTGCTCTAAAAATACACCCATGTTCTGAGCATGTCTTTTTTTTGTTTGTTCTGTTTCTCTCGGTGCTCGTTATTCCACTTGAGTACAGCAGCTGCTCTTCTTGTGGTCGCCGTGGACAACGTTGCAAACCCCTGCCCATCACCGCTGTGCCCATCTCGCCTGACGACCATCCACATCACTTCTTGCTACTACACCTCTGGAGGACATCAATCTCGGGAGTGTGCAACGGTGACAGGCACAATGACAATTCTCCACCCCACCACCATCAATAACATTACATCTACCAACTCACTCTCCCACTTTCCCATCAATAAGTCTACAGGTCATTCTCTTCCAGAACCCTTGCACCACTAGTCTACATCTAGTAGTGTCTGTCTGAAGGTTGCTGTGAGAGGCAGCGGCTGGGTCTTGTCAGGTACAGAACCTCGTCTTGATTATGTCTCAACATTAACATCCATCTCCCTGTGTGTATTCCATGTAGCATGTAACTTAAACAGAGGAACGACAACATCTGGCAGAGAGCTACTCCCCCCACCCCCCCCCCGAACCACAACCACTGGGAGCAATCAGAGCATCACGATTGGCCTCTGCTGCAATCACAGCCCCCCACCCCCTCCCTTTTCCCTTTCTTTCTTTCTCTCTCTCACTCTTTTTTCCAGTGTGTTTTCAGAAGTAGAGTGTAGCTCCAGAAGCCACAGGGTTTTAGCAGGCCTCTGTGCCCCCCCCCCCCCTCTCTCAGTATATTTAGCCGATCTGAGCCTCTATGTAATTAACAGAAGAAAACTATAACTTTGAGCCGGGAATGACGTTTCTGTTTCCCTCCGGGGCATGGGCAGAGACTGAAACTGGACCTGCCTGGCTCATCACGGAGCCACACCGGGCAGTGGGCCAAAGGCATGGGCGTGATGGAGCCAGCATTGAGCCAAGATGGAGGAGGACTCGCACCGATGGATGGAGTGTATAATACTCGGAGCCAGGCAGGGTCTGAATGTTAATAATACAGTCAAGTTAGATGGTCAATCACACCACACTGGAGTTTCCATTTGAAGTCAGATGGCTTTTACATTCCTACCACGATCCAAAGACTGGAGGAGAAATAATGGAGGAGAAAGATGGAGGAGAGGAGAGTTCATTGTCCTTACTGTACACACAGGAAGACATATATCCAACACACACACACACACACACACACACACACAGCGTGAGCAGAGTATGAGTGTGAGCACAGTTTCTAGGTGAGAAAAAGGCCTATGTTCACATTTGTTCCCTCTCACTCTCCTTTCTCTCACTGTCTCATTAACATATACAGTTGAAGTTTATATACACCTTAGCCAAATACATTTAAACTCAGTTTTTCACAATTCCTGACATTTAATCCTAGTAAAAATTCTCTGTCTTAGGTCAGTTAGGATCACCACTTTATTTTAAGAATGTGAAATATCAGAGAGAATTATTTATTTCAGCTTTAATTTCTTTCATCATATTCCCAGTGGGTCAGACGTTTACATACACTCAAATAGTATTTGGTAGCATTGCCTTTAAATTGTTTAACTTGGGTCAAACGTTTTGAGTAGCATTACACAAGCTTCCAACAATAAGATTTGTGAAATTTGGCCCATTCTTCTTACAGAGCTGGTGTAACTGAGTCAGGTTTGTAGGCCTCCTTGCTCGCACACGCTTTTTCGGTTCTGCCCAAAAATGTTCTAGAAGTTTGAGGTCAGGGCTTTGTGATGGCCACTCCAATACCTTGACTTTGTTGTCCATAAGCCATTTTGCCACAACTTTGGAAGTATGCTTGTGGTCATTGTCCCTTTTGAAAACCCATTTGTGACCAAGCTTTAACTTCCTGACTGATGTCTTGAGATGTTGCTTCAATATATTCACATCATTTTCCTCCCTCATGACACCATCTATTTTGTGAAGTGCACAAGTCCCTCCTGCAGCAAAGCACCCCCATGCTTCACGGTTGGGATGGTGTTCTTCGGCTTGCAAGCCTCCCCCTTTTCCTCCAAACATAACGATGGTCACTATGGCCAAACAGTTCTATTTTTGTTTCTTGAGACCAATAGACATTTCCCCCCAAAAGTACGATCTTTGTCCCCATGTGCAGTTGCAAACCGTATTCTGGCTTTTTTATGGCGGTTTTGGAGCAGTGGCTTCTTCCTTGCTGATCGGCCTTTCAGGTTATGTCGATATAGGACTCCTTTTACTGTGGATATAGATACTTTTGTACCGGTTTCCTCCAGCATCTTCACAAGGTCCTTTGCTGTTGTTCTGGGATTGATTTGCACTTTTCATCTCTACGAGACAAAACGCGTCTCCTTCCTGAGCGGTATGACGGCTGCGTGGTCCCGTGGTGTTTATACTTGCGTACTATTGTTTGTACAGATGAACGTGGTACCTGCAGGCATTTGAAAATGCTCCCAAGGATGAACCAGACTTGTGGTCTTGGCTGATTTCTTTTGATTTCCCCATGATGTCAAGCAAAGAGGCAATGAGTTTGAAGGAAGCCCTTGAAATACATCCACAGGTACACCTCCAATTGACTCAAATGATGTCAATTAGTCTATCAGAAGCTTCTAAAGCCATTACATCATTTTCTGGAGTTTTCCAAGCTGTTTAAAGGCACAGTCATCTTAGTGTATGTAAACTTCTGACCCACTGGAATTGTGAAACAGTGAATTACAAGTGAAATAATCTGTCTGTAAACAATTGTTGGAAAAATTACTTGTGTCATGCACAAAGTAGATGTTAACAAACTATAGTTTTGGTAAGTCGGTTAGGACAAGAAATTTGTGGAGTGGTTGAAAAACGAGTTTTAATGACTCCAACCTAAGTGTATGTAAACTTCTGACTTCAACTGTATCTCTCTCAGTCTCTTTCTACCATACCCAATCCTCCCATCTCTCCCAGTCTCTTTCTACCACATCCAATCCTCCCATCTCTCCCAGTCTCTTTCTACCATATCCAATCCTCCCATCTCTCCCAGTTCTGTTTTTCATTCACTGCTCCAGTCCACACGTTCTCTCTATCAGCACTTAAGAGTCAGTGAACTCTCTCTCTGCTGGAGTGGAGGACAACGTCCTAGAGAGTGTGGGACAGCAACAACAGCACAGCACCCAGCCAACGAACAGAACAGAACACTAAACTCGAACAACTCGCTGCCCTTTTCTCTTCACAAGGCTTTTCCCCATTCAACATTCTGTTCCCTCGCTCTCTAATTAAGTGACCCGTCAACATATCTGCCAAAACTCAGAGCTGGAGTTTCATTGTCGTTCACAAGAGACCCCACAGCAGACCAAGGGAGAAGAAAGCAGAGACCAGGGCAACCAGAACTAAGAGGAACGTGGTCGTGCTACGCTGTGCTCGTCTGGACTTGAGCTGCTGCTGCTCCCACTATCCACACTGTACACTGGGATAAGGCGATGCAGAGATGACACAGAGGTTTCGGGGCTCCGCCCCCCTGATCCAGCGTCTGATCCAGCCGTGCCCTATCCTCCACTGGCACAGAGATGACACCCAGATAGGTCCTTCTCCCTGAGTATGTTTTGAAAAATGGCAGGATAACCTCTCCTCGTCCTCCCTATCGTCTGATCTTCAGTAGAGCTGCACACTCCTTCCTGTTGATAGAAGGAACGCTGTACAGCCCAGCCAGCCGTGCATGCGTGCGTGTTCTAGACCAGTACACACCCCCCCTGCTGGTTCTATATGCCACAGGCTCTGCCTTATATTTCCATGTGTAATTTGATGAGATACATATGCCAGGCCTGATGGCCATTCTGTGTCTTTAGCCTCTGTCACAGTGTGTTAGTGGCCTTTCCTGCATGCCAGAGAAGAGCTTAGCTGTGGGTAGAAGATGGAGGCTGGCATAGACTCAGAGAGACGGGTGCCTCGAGCAGTTGCCCCTCCAAACCGTGAGAGTCTCTATGTTCTACACAGCAGACAAAAGGTCAGATACAAGACACTCTCAAGTCAATTCAATTCAATTCAAGGGGCTTTATTGGCATGGGAAACATATGTTTACATTGCAAAAGCAAGTGAAATAGATAATAAACAAAAGTGAAATAAACAAAGCAGAATTAACAGTTAACATTACACCAAAAGAATAAAGACATTTAAAATGTTTTATTATGGCTATATACAGTGTTGTAACAATGTGCAAATAGTTCAAATAAATAAAACATAAATATAGGTTGTAAATACAATGGTGTTTGTTCTTCACTGGTTGCCCTTTTCTTATGGCAACAGGTCACAAATCTTGCTGCTGTGATGGCACACTGTGGTATTTCACCCAGTAGATATGGGAGTTTATCTGCGGTCTGTGTAATCTGAAGGAAATATGTCTCTCTAATAGAGGTCGACCGATTCATCGGAATGGCTGATTAATTAGGGCCGATTTAAAGTTTTCATAACAATCGGAAATCTGTATTTTTGGGCGCCGATTTTCAGATTTTATATATATATATTATTCCTTTATTTAACTAGGCAAGTCAGTTAAGAACACATTCTTATTTTCAATGACGGCCTAGGAACGGTGGGTTAACTGTCTCGTTCAGGGGCAGAACGACAGATTTTCACCTTGTCAGCTCGGGGGATCCAATCTTGCAACCTTACAGTTAACTAGTCCAACGCAATAATGACCTGCCTCTCTCTCGTTGCACTCCACAAGGAGACTGCCTGTTACGCAAATGCAGTAAGCCAAGGTAAGTTGCTAGCTAGCATTAAACTTATCTTAGAAAAAACAATCAATCATAATCACTAGTTAACTACACATGGTTGATGATATTACTAGATATTATCTAGCGTGTCCTGCGTTGCATATTATCTGACTGAGCATACAAGTATCTAAGTATCTGACTGAGTGGTGGTAGGCAGAAGCAGGCACTTAAACATTCATTCAAACAGCACTTTCGTGCGTTTTTCCAGCAGCTCTTCGTTGTGCGTCAAGCATTGCGCTGTTTATGACTTCAAGCCTATCAACTCCCGAGATGAGGCTGGTGTAACCAAAGTAAAATGGCTAGCTAGTTAGCACGCGCTAATAGCATTTCAAACGTCACTCGCTCTGAGCCTTGGGGTGGTTGTTTCCCTTGCTCTGCATGGGTAACGCTGCTTCGATGGTGGCTGTTGTCGTTGTGTTGCTGGATCGAGCCCAGGTAGGGGTGAGGAGAGGGACGGAAGCTATACTGTTACACTGGCAATACTGAAGTGCCTATAAGAACATCCAATAGTCAAAGGTTAATGATATACAAATGGTATAGAGGGAAATAGTCCTATAATTCCTACAACCTAAAACTTCTTACCTGGGAATATTAAAGACTGATGTTAAAAGGAACCACCAGCTTTCATATGTTCTCATGTTCTGAGCAAGGAACTGAAACGTTAGCTTTATTACATAGCACATATTGCACTTTTACTTTCTTCTCCAACACTTTGTTTTTGCATTATTTAAACCAAATTGAACATGTTTCATTATTTACTTGAGGCTACATTTATTTTATTGATGTATTATATTAAATTAAAATAAGTGTTCATTCAGTATTGTTGTAATTGTCATTATTACAAATAAATACAGTTAAAAAATTGTCAGATTAATCGGTATCGGCTATTTTGGTCCTCCAATAATCTGTATCGGTGTTGAAAAATCATAATCGGTCGACCTCTACTCTCTAATATGTTCATCAATTGGGCAGGAGGTTAGGAAGTGCAGCTCAGTTTCCACCTCATTTGGTGGGCAGTGTGCACATAGCCTGCCTTCTCGAGAGCCATGTCTGTCTACGGCAGCCTTTCTCAATAGCAAGGCTATGCTCACTGAGTCTGTACATAGTCAAAGCTTTCCTTAAGTTTGGGTCAGTCACAGTGGTCAGGTATTCTGCCACTGTGTACTCTCTGTTTAGGGCCAAATAGCATGCTAGTTTGCAATGTGTCAAGTAATTATCTTTTTGTTTTCTCATGATTTGGTTGGGTGCAATTGTGTTGCTGTCCTGGGGCTCTGTGGGGTCTGTTTGTGTTTGTGAACAGAGCCCCAATACCAGCTTGCTTAGGGGACTCTTCTCCAGGTTCATCTCTCTGTAGGTGATGGCTTTGTTATGGAAGGTTATAGAATCGCTTCCTTTTAGGTGGTTGTAGAAATTATCGTCTCTTTTATGGATTTTGAGAATTAGCGGGTATCGGCCTAATTCTGCTCTGCGTGCATTATTTGGTGCCTCAATTTGGTGTCTCTCACACTTTCACTCACTCACAGTAACCTTAGCTCTGACACCATCTCAAATGTAATAATTGAAGACCATGTGTGTGCGACACACAGTTCTAACAGAGCATGAGAGAGAGAGAGAGAGAGTCCGATGCATAGCATTCAGTCTGTTTTAGAAGAGCTCTGTCTGCCAAACAGACAGAATACTGTACAGCTCCAAAATTCAAGCTAAGTTACATCTCAACACTGAGAATAGAAGAGAAAGATGGAATACAGTCAACAACATCCACCTAAAAGACCATTTAGACTGACAACTGAGCCCTTTAGAAGAGACTTGCCAGGGCTACACAAACACGGACATCAAGTTGAAAAATGTGGGCATTTAGAGATGACCAAATAAGGCAGTACAGAGGAGATCAAAGTCGGCGGTTTGAGTGTGGCTCTGTAAGTCCAATCACAGAGAGAGAGCGAGAGAGAGAGAGAGGAGAGAAAGAAAGAAGAGCGAGAGAAGGGAGAGGAGAGAGAGGAGAGAAAGAGAGAGGAAAGAGAAAGAGAGAGAAGAGAAAAAGAAGAGAGAGAGGAGAGAGAAAGAGAGAGAGAGAGGAGTGAGAGAGAGAGGGGAGAGAGGAGTGAGAGAGAGATGAGAGAAAGAGAAGAGAGATGAGAGAAAGAGAAGAGAGATGAGAGAAAGAGAAGAGAGAGAGGAGAGAGGAGAGAAAAAGAGAGGAGAGAGAGAGGAGAGAAAGAAAAGAGAGCGAGAAGAGCGAGAGAAGGGAGAGGAGAGAGGAGAGAGAGGAGAGAAAGAGAGAGGAAAGAGAGAGAAAGAGAAGAGAGAGGAGAGAGGAGAGAAAAAGAGAGAAGAGAGAGACGAGAGAAAAAGAGAGAAGAGAGAGAGAGGAGAGAAAAAGAGAGAAGAGAGAGAGGAGAGAAAAAGAGAAGAGAGAGAGGAGAGAAAAAGAGAGAAGAGAGAGAGAGAGGAGAGAAAAAGAGAGAAGAGAGAGAGAGAGGAGAGAAAAAGAGAGAAGAGAGAGAGGAGAGAAAAGAGAGAGGAGAGAAAAAGAGAAGAGAGAGAGAGGAGAGAAAAAGAGAGAGATGAGAGAAAAAGAGAAGAGAGAGAGAGGAGTGAGAGAGAGAGGAGAGAGAGGAGAGAGGAGTGAGAGAGAGATGAGAGAAAGAGAAGAGAGAGAGGAGAGAGGAAAGAAAAGAGAGGAGAGAGAGGAGAGAGAGAAAAGAGAGCGAGAAGAGCGAGAGAAGGGAGGAGGAGAGAGAGGAGAGAAAGAGAGAGAAGAGAGAGGAGAGAAAAAGAGAGGAAAGAGAGAGAAAGAGAAGAGAGAGGAGAGAAAAAGAGAGAAGAGAGAGAGGAGAGAGAGGAGAGAAAGTGAGAAGAGAGAGAGGAGTACATTGCCTGCCTGCCTGGAAGGCTCTCCTATCCTCCCTACACCCAGGCAACCAGCCCAGCTCAGTACGCTATCTCTGCCCAGCCTCCTTATCACCTCATCAGCCTGCCTACCTTGTTATTGTTTATTTCACTTTTGTATATTATCTACTTCACTTGCTTTCGCAACGTTAACAGATGTTTCCCATGCCAATAAAGCCCCTTGAATTGAATTGAAAGAGAGACAGAGAGAAAGTGTATGAGCATGTTCTGTGTTTGCACACGCACAGTATGTAAGTATGTCCTGCAGCAGTGCTGTGTGTGTGTGTGTGTTAGAGCCTGACCAATGGATGAAATGCTGATTGGGGTCAGTGAGTCCACTAGCTGTGAGGAAATCAGTCCCACGGACAGAGAGTAATTCACTGCCTGCTGCTCACACTTCATCCAGGAGGATCCTCCCTGATCCGTGTGGTACACAAACTTCCCATTCAGAAAACTACTACCGGAAGGTCTTCTACCTGACAGACACACTGGGAGGGTTGTTTCTGGTCACTGAAAATGTGGGACTAACAAGACCTCTGGGTCACGACATTATAGAATATATGCCTTTCCGTATGGTTGGCCCCGGGAAAACCGAACCCACAATGCTGGTGTTGCAAGAGCAACGCTCTACCAACTAAGCCATTACAGGACCCACCACACTTTGAGCCATGTGTGTGTTTTATGTCCAGTAGGTGTAGCAGGGAAAGAGGTGGTAAGGTGCATGCTATGCTACTGGGTAATAGAGGGGCTGCAGCTCTCATTTTCCTTCTCAATTTGTTGAGATGAATCAGTCTGTCACTCACCTATCATTCTCTTTCTCTCTGACTCACCAAGTCTCCCTCTCCTCCCTCCCTCTGTTCTTCTCTCCCTGTCTGTGTTCCACACAATCCTGAGAATACCCTGCTGTTCACAAAAGGATGAGTAGGAAATGTGCTCCCACATCTGACAGGAGCATGGAGACAGAGCACCACTCAGCCACACACACACACACACACACACACACACACACATACGAATTCCTGGAGTATATACCCATCGTATAAGCATAATTAAAACAACAAATACACAACGGTCTCGCTCTCATCTCACTCACAAACAGTATTCTGTTATCACATTTGCACCATCAAACAAAATCTGGAGGGGGGGGGGGTACTCAAAGGCCTCCCTTACTTAACCCCCTGGCCTCTGCTGGACCCAGTGACAGGGGTCTCCTCCTGCCTCCTTACCCTCTCTAACCTCTGAAACCTGTGTGGGACCCGCCCCCTCAAACAGATAGACCGTTATCTAGTCAGACAGACAGAGTCAAGGCCACATCGCAGAACAAGACGTGACCGGGCCCCAATTCCTTATTTGAGAGCCCTCCACAACAACAGTCAGAGAGACACACTCACATGTTTTTTTGTACAAGAAGATCACACTTGAAAACACACACACACACACACACATACACAAAGGGACACTGAAAGGCCAGACTGTCAAATTAGCCCTGCTCCGCTACTGAGAGAGAGCCTTTGTTTTGCCACTAAACCACTACACGCCTGACCGTCAGATGCCACATAAAATAGAGACATAAGTTGGGCAGCAAGGGACAGAACCTATCTGGCCCTCCACCCAGCATAGGGGTAGGAGAATCCACTGTGGAACCGTCACTATTTTGGGCAGGCAATCATTAAGGACAGCTAAGATAACAGGACCCCCATTTCTCCCAGAGGGTTTCCTTGAAAGTGCTCCTTACGGGAAGAGTGTGTGTGTGTGTGTGTGTGTGTGTGCGCCTTTTGTGTGTGTGTGTGAGAGAGAGAGAGGAGAGAATCTATACACAACCATTAGCAGTGGGAGTACAGTATGCCAGTCTGAGCTGCGCTAGATAGCAGCATTAAAGGTGCCACACCCCTCGTTGCCATGGAAAACAAGGTCAATAATAGCAGGTTATCTTTTTTCAGCTTGAAATCTTGTTTTGGAGGCAGCTCTGCAGAGTGGTCACTAGCTAGCACAGCTAGTTAATCTGATATTAAACCAAACCTTAACCACACTGCTAACCATAATTCCTAACACTAAATTAAGACCAAAAAGCTACACTTATGTTTTAATAAATTTTTACAAAATATTTTGAGGTGCCCATCTAAGGGGAAATCGCTCAGTTCTGCCTCCAGGTCAACATCCATGACAATAAACATCAACCTACTCAATAATGATGACTTCTCTCATTCTAGATGTTTACACAGGCTATATACTGTAGATATGCACAAGTTCAACTCAAGAAACAAAATGGCAGTTGAGAAGACATTTCAGAAGTCAGGCTACGAAAAGTAGAGTAAATGGTGTGTGTGTGTGTGTGTGTGTGTGTGTGTGTGGGACCAGTGAGGGCAGTATCCATAATGCTCCAGCAGTGTCAACCAGTGTGTACTAACTTCATACTGTACTGTGAGGTTTGATCAGTGGGGCAAAACATTCAAAGCGTTGCAGATTGAGATGTACTGGACGATAACAGACCGGAGTCCTGGACGACAACAGACCGGAGTCCTGGACGACAACAGACCGGAGTCCTGGACGACAACCGACCGGAGTCCTGGACGACACAGACCGGAATCCTGGACGACAACCGACCGGAGTCCTGGACGACAACAGTCAGACGTCCTGGACGACAACAGTCAGGCTTCCTGGACGACAACAGTCAGGCTTCCTGGACGACAACAGTCAGGCTTCCGGGACGACAACAGACCGGAGTCCTGGACGACAACAGACCGGAGTCCTGGACGACAACAGACCGGAGTCCTGGACGACAACAGACCGGAGTCCTGGACGACAACAGTCAGGCTTCCTGGACGACAACAGACAGACGTGCTGGACGACAACAGACACGCAAAAGTGAAAGTTGCACGGATGCCTGGACTGGAACGCCACATTGAAACGTGGAGCGGATCTCATTTCTAACTTCAGCTGAGTGGCATGAGACCTGTGATAAGAATGCTTAGCGACATTTTAGCCATGGATAGCGTAAAAGACGTAGCTAGACGCTAGTGAAGCATTCAAAACAACAGCATCTCTCTCTCCCATGCTCTTCAATTCAGGTTCCCCCCTATCACTGTCACCACATCAGGCGTAGAAGCAATACCTCCCACACAGCCTAGGCCTGCAGCAGTACACATACATCTGTGTTTTGGAGAACGTGCCGAAGGAACGACTAGGAGTCTGTGTGTGGATGTACACATGCTAGAGTGAGTCTATAGTTTTAATACACCGTGTGCACCTGTGGTTTCAGTACGTGTCTGGGTGATTAAAGTATCTACATACCCTCACCCACTCTCCCAGGGTAGGTTAATGATTGTAGAGGTGAGGTGTGAGTGTGTGCAGTGCATTTCCGTGGTACGCAGCTGCTGTCTGCCGTAGAGGCCTTGAGGAATGCCCGAGGGGCGGTGTGCTGGTGTTAAGGTGTGAGGAGACGTCGTAGCCGCGTTAATGGACTCACACAAGCACAGGCCACTCTGGAACACTGGGTTTACTGTCCCTCCCGCCATCTCTCTCCCCCTCCCTCCCTCCCTCCCTCCCTCCCTCTCTCTCTCTCTCTCTCTCTCTCTCCCTCTCTCTCTCTCTCTCCCTCTCTCTCTCTCTCTCTCCCTCTCTCTCTCTCTCTCCCTCTCTCTCTCTCTCCCTCTCTCTCTCTCTCTCCCTCCACACGCATGGGAAATTCTACCCACTTCCCTCTCTCCCATGCAGTCACTTCAACACAGATGGACACACTGGAAACATGACAACAAATAGGATTTACTTCAAATACATATTTCCTGGGTTGGATTTAACTAGACCTTTTGAATGGTACCCACAAGAACACATACATAACCCTTACCCTGCATTCATAAGCAATACATAATGTCTACAACCTGTAGGGAAATGCTTTGTCTTGGTGTAACATTTTCCTAGGTGGTGAAGGCATCTGCTAAGAATCACGCAGGACAGTGGTTTTTCCTCTGCAGCCTCACGCACAACACTTTTGATCCTGAGAAACTGCCCTGGCCAGGAAATGATCCCGGAACAGCAGAAACGGCATGCGTCTTGGGTCTGGGACCTGACTCACGCGACTGATCTAGGATCAGCCGAATCGCATGCCTCTGGGGTCTGAGGTCTGGGACCTGACTGATCTAGGATCAGCTGAATCGGCAGGCCCATTTGAGCACCGTAGTTTTGATGCTCTACCCGTGTGCAAAAGAGAGAGGGGCTTTTAAAGAAGATTTTTTACAGATACTTCAGTAACACTTTACTTTATACATCTTTAATAAACAGTTAGAACATAGTGGTTAAAAGATCGTTACGTGGATGGTTATCAAATAGTGAGCACACACCATAATGGAAAGTGTTCCTCAGATACATATAAGAAAGGAAGAAAGCATATGCCTGATTGACATGCACAGAACCCAATGGGAACCACATGCTCCTGTAACACAAGGGCGGGTGCATCATTGATTGGCTTAGCGGCAGAGATGATTTTCAGAACTCTCATATTTCCTATCGATAAAATGTATGAATCACGTGACGCAACACGCTCTGGGTCTTACTGGGCCTGCCTCTGCCCCACCCAGCCATCCATCCCCCCTGTACTGTACAGTCATCCCTATTGATTACAGCTACAGCAGTGATGCAACACCCAACCCTCCAGCCCTGCAAACAACATGCAGTCCCCCCTGGACGTTAAAACGGTCCTCCTCCAACTGTCACTCCCAGCAGACTCCCATCAGACTCCACGCTGAGCCAACTGACAACAGACTCCCATCAGACTCCACACTGAGCCAACTGACAGACTCCACACTGAGCCAACTGACAACAGACTCCCATCAGACTCCACGCTGAGCCAACTGACAACAGACTCCCGTCAGACTCCACGCTGAGCCAACTGACAACAGACTCCCGTCAGACTCCACGCTGAGCCAACTGACAACAGACTCCCGTCAGACTCCACGCTGAGCCAACTGACAACAGACTCCCGTCAGACTCCACGCTGAGCCAACTGACAACAGACTCCCGTCAGACTCCATGCTGAGCCAACTGACAGACTCCCATCAGACTCCACACTGAGCCAACTGACAACATACTCCCATCACACTCCACACTGAGCCAACTGACAACAGACTCCCATCAGACTCCACGCTGAGCCAACTGACAACAGACTCCCATCAGACTCCACACTGAGCCAACTGACAACAGACTCCCATCAGACTCCACGCTGAGCCAACTGACAACAGACTCCCGTCAGACTCCACGCTGAGTCAACTGACAACAGACTCCCGTCAGACTCCATGCTGAGCCAACTGACAGACTCCCGTCAGACTCCACACTGAGCCAACTGACAACAGACTCCCATCAGACTCCACACTGAGCCAACTGACAACAGACTCCACACTGAGCCAACTGACAACAGACTCCCATCAGACTCCACACTGAGCCAACTGAAAACAGGCTCCCATCAGACTCCACACTGAGCCAACTGACAACAGGCTCCCATGAGACTCCACACTGAGCCAACTGACAACATACTCCCATCACACTCCACACTGAGCACACTGAGCCAACTGACAACAGACTCCTCAGACTGTGGCCTATATTTTCTCATTCAAACAGCTACCGAAAACAAATGTAATATTAGATGTCCTCCCTCTCCCTGTTTTCTCTCTTTCTGCTGGCCGGTTTGCTCTTAATTGAATCAGTGTTCAATCAGGCCAGGCTGCCTGACCAGGGGAGGGGGAGGAGAGGGGAAGCACGCAGGGCCACTTCTCCCCTCCTTAGACCCAGGCAGACACCAAGCTCTGTGGTAACAGGATCCTTGTTGGTCTTCAGAAGAGTCTCTAAAAACAAAATGGCATCTGGGAGTACTTCAGGATTGGGACTGGGGTTGACAATAGTGTCAGGGTTAGAGATGGGATGAGGTCTGAGTTGAGGGTGGGGGCAGGGCAGGGCAGGGCTCAGGTCTGAAGTTGGGTCTGGAGGCTGTGGCTGTGACCAGGGTCATGCGCTGACTGTTAGGACCTTTAAATGGAGGACATCATCACTGTTGATACGGGGGGGAAGTTAGAACATCATGGTGTTCACAAGACGCTTATTAATTTAACCTTTTATTTTCTTATTTTTCATCCATCTTCGTCCCAATGTAATCAAACTAGTCTCGTTAACAAAATAATTGTCTTGTTTTGAGGAAAACGGATTAGGGAAAATTAACTTTGCAGGAGAAGCAAGTAGTGCTTCAGAGAAGTCGCCTATGGCACAGAAAAGTAGGGAGACGTAGGGAATAAGGAGATTCCACGTTTGTAAGCAGAAGTTGATAAGACACAGGTGATGTTGTGAAACACTGTGTCACAAACACATGAGATAGACACCACACACACAGAGAGACAGAGAGGCACCAGACAGTGTCAAAACCCTAACCCTAACCCAAACATTGGAAAACAGTTTGTGTCTGTGGTCATAAAAAGTCATTTAGAAGGCGAGTCTCTAATTCAATGTGTTCAGTCGACCATTACAGGGATACTGTGTTGCAACATGTGTAGTTCAAAGTAACCATTTATCTAGAAACCGTTACATTCTACAGAGCTTTGTCTGGCTTTATCAAGTGGCTACAGAAACATTTAGGAGAGGGAACACGTGTCCTTGAATACCCAAAGTAGATAGGGAAAGATTTGCAGGAAAACTAACCGGAAAGACAAGGGAAGAGAGTCATAAGATTAAAGCTCAATAATTATGTTTAACACGTTTGTGAGTGACTTTTATTAACCAATCACGTCGACTACTTGAAATGGAAACAAACTGCAACAAACCGAGAAACTTCTAATAAAAAGGCTTGATTAAATTGCCAATTAAAACCGTTATCTGGGTATGGCGGGTATCGTTGGATAATGACCTGAGTTCAATCCATGTGCCGGACGTCCCGTCCCGAGTATGACAGCTCCACTCAATAGTCAGACAAAATTACATTCTAACGTCCAAGCGTCAGTGTGGCTTTGAAATCGCAATTCGCAAGGGATCCGTTTTAAATGGTCTCTCGAACACTGGCCACGGCGTTCTGGCAAAAATAAACAATCAACATCAGCGGAAAACACACTCAAATGTTGGGGTGTGGACAAAGTTGCAAAAGGACTCGTTTAAATTACGGGGTTTTCTGTATCATATGTTTGTGTGTACACAGTAGCGACGTGAACTAATCCTCTTACGAAATCATGCTCTCTGACGAACCCGACAGCCCAATGCAAGAGCTTCTGGGGGTAAACCTTGAAGAGAAAGCGCAGGAGACTAGGATACATCGATGACAACACAGTGGGGTCGATCACTTACTTCGTTCTCTGGGAAGGGTGGGATTCCAACGAGGCAGAAAGCAACTCCATTCATTGGACAGCTGGGATTGTTCAGCAGTAAAATGAGAGTGAGATTCGCTGCTACAAGGAGTTGTAAAATAAGATATAAACATCTGAAAATACAGAATATGGCCTCGCCAATTATAGCTTAGTCTGGTGGCGATGCTCTGTGGCATTCACCTATCCAGTTTCCTTCCTTTCCAACCCCCCTCTTTTCCGTTGTTTGGGCTGTTTGGTTGGTGTTGCTCCCCCTCCTCCGCCAGACTGGCTCAGCGTAAATCCTTCTCTTGCTCAGCCTGCCTGTTAAACTGAGACAAACAGGCCGAGAGCGCGTTGGGAGAATCTGCGCGTCGATTGAGCAAAGCGCCTGCCTTCCATTACGGCGCACTCGGCTTGCCGTATTGGAGCGTACGGGCTCCCTCTGGCTGTGCCAAAGTTTGGGTCTGAATGTTTACACAACTATTCGTGTCTCTTCGGAAACCGTGACGTGTGGGGGGCGCCCCTTGCCACGGCGTTCTCAATGTCATTTAAACAAAGCCCTTTTGTACCCAGATACAAAGATAGACTTGGGCAAAAATACAAGAGGTGAAATGAAGGTGAGGAAGCATGGAGCTGTTGCCTAGTGAGGCATGATGGCTTGAGAGAAACAAAATCGTTTCTAGGAAATGCCTAATAAGTTTGTAGGTGTAACTAAACTAGAAACTCATAGTCACAGGAAGTTATTGCATTGACAGGAACCCCTGTCACCTCTGACCAGAGATGCCAAGAAATGACCAAGAACTAAATCAGTCCCAATCTAAACCACAACCACATACAATGACTCAGGTAGTATTATTATTCTACAGTTCTGTATGCGATGCTTTCAATCCCTGAAGCGGGAAAACAATGTTATTACATGTGTTTTGGACTGGGATTGACCACAAAGAGGAGTAAAGAACAGAACGGGTAGAATATAAAGAACCAAAGAGAGACAACTGAAGCAGAGAATGATTGAGAACAAATAGGGGAGAGGGGGAAAGGGAGGAGGATGCAGAGGAGAGAGGGAAAAGAGTGCAGTGAGTTTGTTGGTGTAAGGAGAAATGTAGTTTGGTTGAGGCGTGGCTGGGGGCCCATGTGGCTGCTATTACATTGGAGGGTGCAGTGGAGAGGGGTGCAGGGAGCAGGCTAGGGAGAGCCACTTCAAAGCCGCCTGCCTGCCTGGGGAAACGGAGCCGAGTCACAGGAAGAAAGATACTGCCCACGCACAGAGCCACACACGGCCGCCCTCCCTGCCTTCCTCTCCTCCTCCTGTTCTCCACATGGCTGCAGACCCCTCTCGCCCACCTGGTGTTGATACACCAGCCTTGTCAAGGGCAGCTCAGCACCTGAACACACACCTTGAATTCACCACCACCTTCAACTTCCACCTCACCTGACTTCCAAAGATATCTATGAGAGTCTCTGAGGCTTTGGCGAGACCCTATCAGTGAACATTATAGACATAGCTCCATACCGCTGCCAGAGGGTCAGTCTATAACTGGTCAGTCGGAGTCCTCCATGGGAGAGGGAGAGACCAGGGTCTTATCTTGGAGATTGTGTTCATAAGGTGGAGAGCAGAGCAGGGTAGGCAGATGGTGCTGTCTGGAAGGGGTCACGTGGTCCCTGAGTGAGGGGATATGAGGAGGGGGTAAGGAGGGGGAGATGGGACTAGGGGAGGTTGCAGCATTAAGGTCAGTGGTGGGAGTCAGACAGCGTGAGGGCCATAGCAGCTGGTGAGCTGAACTGTTCCATGTCCCCTGTGACCATTGAGCACTGTCTATAGTCTGTAGGCTCTCTCTCTCTCTCAAATGGCACCCTATGTCCTATGTGGTGCACTACTTTTGACCGTGACCCATAGGGAACAGGGTGCGATTTGGGATGCAGCCCCCGATCTCTGACTCAGGCTGACCCTACAGTAGGCTACGTGTGTTTTCTGTTCAACCAGACACAGGAGTACATCACTTGTATCTGCTCTGAGTCAGGTGACACAGTGCTACAGCACTCCACTCTTCGGGTTTCTCCAGGAGAAGTCAACTGGCCTGTCAGCCCGGCAAAATGGCCCGTCTAATATTGATGAGGGTGAGACTGAGTCAGAGCGAGAATACGCCCAGCCAAGGAGCCACTGTGAGCCTTCTGTGAGGAAATCTGTCTATCAGGTGTTTGAGTGGGCAGATTTAGATTTTGCATACTACTACATTGTTACTCCGAAGACTGAAGTAGCTTATTTACTATTGTACTGTGGTGTGTGAGTAGTGTATTTACTATACTGTTGTAAGTCTGAGCTGCTGTACAGTATGTGTATCTGTCTGGAGTAAAACCACCCCTCCCTCCTCTCTCTCTGGGTCTGTTGGACAACCTTAGTCATTGGCACACAGCCCAGAGAGGGTCCCTGTGTCTGACTGAGCGAGATAGAGTTTGACCCTGATGGGCGCTGACAGCCCTTTCTCTCTCCTCAAGGGGGGTGTATAGGGGAAGAGCACCTAAAGACCATCAGCCGTCCCCGGCGGTCATTACATAACAACGCACAGCAGAGGGAGCACTTTGGAGGGTAACCCACAAACGATCAACGTTCATCACGTTTACTCGCTCCACTGCGCCCCATCTCAACCCCCCCCCCCCCCCCCCCCCCCCCCTGGGCTGGGCCCCACCGCTGCTGCTGCCCGCTCACAGGGTCGGCTGGCGGAACCAACCAACCTACCCGGAACCAACCAACCGGCGCGTTAACGAGATGCCAACTTCCCACTCCAGTTCCCTCTAGTCCTGAGATTGAAGCCCTCCTTTCTGTGTGAGTAGATGTATGACACACACACTTTTGTTGGTTCTAAGCTTTGTTGCCATACCCTTTCAACATCATTCACAGTGGGCCTCAGGATGGAGTGGCGTATTGGCACACTGCTACTCTGTCAGGCCTGTCAGAGCTCTCTCTCTCTCAGCCCTCCATCTGACACAATTACATTTAGTGCTGATGCCTGGACAGTATATGTAGCACTGCTAAGAGCTGAATGGACACAATGTTCGAGTCCAGCCAAGTCGTCTCTCCCTCTTTCTCGCTCTCCGCCTCTCTCTCTCGCTTTCTGTTTATCTAACATACACAGTGACCTTCACTGACCCCCATCTCAAATGTAATAATTGAAGACCATTATAGCGGTCTTGGTCACACAGCACAAAATGTGTTCTGTCAGAGTGGAGTGGGAGAGATGGGTTCTGATCAATGTGGATTAGTTCCAAGTATGTGTTTATGTGGGGCAAATGTTACCGAGTGGAGTATCCTGGCTAAATAAATGACATGATAATGTGTGTGTTTGAGATAGGATCTCTCAGACAGTGTCTCCTGTGTGACCATACTGTCGGTCATCTTTGTAACAAAGATTGTCTAAGTGCCACGTCCTATAGAGTGTTTGAGATAGACTGGAGTGAGTTTGACATCCTGGTCTGTCGTGGCTGGGCTGCCTGTTGACACAGAGGATCCTGGGGCACTCTGTTGATGTGGGTAAGGCTGTGGGGCTGTGGGAAGAGGTGCAGTGTGGTGACCCCTCCATGTCCAGATTCCACTGTGAGCCATAAATTCCCCACTCGCAGTATGGAGGAGTAGGGGCGTGGGACTGGGGACGGGGGTCCTCTCTTTGCCTGGACAACTGGCATGGAAAGGGGGAGACAGCTGACGAGTCAGAACACAGGTTGACGTTCATTGGGATGAGTCTTGTCCTGGAGGCAAACCTGAGGGATTTCTGTCAATGGTTTGAACCGGTTCAGGGAGCAGGAAATAAAACCAGAAAATAACTACATTATCTGAGGAAAAGAACCCGAACCAAAATGACCTATACTGTTCCGGGACAGAACCTTTATTTTAAAAGCATGGGAACAGGTTAATAACGTGCAACAAAGCACCTATGCAAAGCCCTCACTCTGTCACTCAGAAATGTATTCCAGCTTCCAGCTGGAAATCTCTGCCAGTGTGTGTGTGTGTGTGTGTGTGTGTGTGTGTGTGTAGGCTATCTGCCCCTCCCCTTTGAAGCATAGGCTACTGTAGCGTACTGATTACGTTACAAACATGATTCAGAAATTAGGGAGAGATGTTTCATAGAATGGATTTATTTTGTCAATGCTAGTTAAGGATACTATAGTCATCACGTTTCACATTGGTGTATTAACTACAAAAATACGTGTTTTTAATTATAGTGCTGCTCTGCACACACAAGCTTGTTAGCTAGCTAACGTTTGCTCGGGTCCAACGTTAAAAAATTCAGACATTCAAAGTTTCTCCATAGAAGCAGCTCCTCTGTAGGTATAATTCTGTGGGCCTAGTTCAGAAAGTGCATGTCATAACAAGATGCCCAGCACTTCCCCGCAGCTTCCTCCGTCCTCTCTCCCTACCCGCAAATATTTCAGTTGCGTTCTCACACGCTACAATGTGACTGGCAGCGGTGTGTGTGTGTTTGTCTTTCATTATGATTAAACCATTCTGTTACGGCAAAATACAATTGCTCTTAACGACTTTCCTATACCGATTAAATTGCTTACCCACTCCACAGCAAGTTTAAAAAGGAACAGAAAGGAACGATATAAACCGGTACTTTTTTTGGGTTCCAAACGTTTCTGAACTGTATTTTGATGGTCGGAACCAACAAATATGGTTCTGTTCAGAATTAAAAGGTTAGAAAATAATTGATTTCCACTAGATAGGCCAGTTGCAAAGTCAACATTCTCTATATTGTAAAAATTCATGAAAAAGAACATAGCTTTTTGGTCTTAATTTAAGGTTTGTGTCAGCTAGTGACCACTCTGCAGAGCTCCCTCCAGAACAAGATGACAAAAAAAGCTAACCTGCAGTCAAGACTGGCACAGACACACACAGGCAGGCAAGGTGTAGTTTTCTACATAACCTTGACTGGACTTCATGGGGACACTGTAAATAAACCATGTAGTAAAATACACAAACACATCAGACATGGCGGTGTCCTTTTCTGGTGAAACCACTATGATGGTATTGTGTAGGTTCCATTGGTTAGAGTATTTAGGCTGGTCTGTTATTGCAGGTGGCACAGGGCTCTCTCCACTCCTCTGCTAAAATTCCTCCCAGCCGCCCTCTTCCTCGCCCCCAGCCCCTACTAGGTCACTTCTACTGACAATTTCCTCAAACTCCTGTGCCCTTCCACCCATCCCCCAAACATCCTCATCCCTTTGCCCTTTTCCCTGGTCTACTGCCCAATCTCTTTCCTCGCCCCTGCCATTCCCTTTTCCTCTAGCTGTCTGTCTTCATTCTCCTCTCTTCCACCCTTCCTCTAGCTTCCCCCTGCCCCCTCGCTCCCTCTCTCCTTACTCCATATCATTAGAATCCCTCTCTTCTCTGCAGCTGCCCATCTCACTCCTTCCTCTCCCGGCTTGTTCAGCCAGATAGAGAATGGATGAGAAACTCCCTGTCAGACATATATAATAACTGTATGTGTCTGTAAAGACAGATTAGACTCAGAGCTGGGGCTGGGACTGAGACTGTGTCTGGGGCTGGGACTGAGACTGTGTCTGGGACTGAGACTGTGTCTGGGGCTGGGACTGAGACTGTGTCTGGGGCTGGGACTGAGACTGTGTCTGGGGCTGGGGCTGGGGCTGGGACTGAGACTGTGGCTGGGACTGAGACTGTGTCTGGGGCTGGGACTGAGACTGTGTCTGGGGCTGAGGCTAAGGCCAAGGTTGAGGCTGTGTAGGGCGTTTGGCCGGCTGCGCTGTGACTCTAGAGAGTGACTCACTGGAGTCATGGTTCAGGGCCTCCAGCAGTGTCACCAGCTTGTGTACCCTACACTGGGCTTGGTGGACAGGCACAACCCTGCCAAGGTACATCACATTGGCATTAGTCCAAAAAAATGTACACACACACACACACACACACACAGCACAATCTGAGGTTGTATAAATGCACAATGTACCCTACATATCTATTCCCTATTATCTGAGCTACATGAATATGGCCTTCACACACTGGGTGCTGATTAGAGGGGTGTCAAGTGTCATAATCGGTAATCAATTCACAGTCATATCCACTCTATTTTCATTCTGACTCGTACCTCTTTACCCCACCCCCCACTCCCCATACTGACCTGGAACACATGCATCACATCCAGGTAATTCAACTGTTGCTATAACTGCTTGGCAATGGTACACATTCCTCAGCAAGAAGACATACCCGCTGTGCTTCACCCTCCACCCTGTCTCCACCCCAACTCTTCCCAGCACTACCCCCAATCTGGGAGATAGACAGAAAATGGGGGGGGGGGGGGGGGGGGAGTACGGTTCCAGTAGGTCCTCTGTTTCCTTCCTCTGCCGGTCACTTCACAGGCACATACGTGTCTGCTGCCCCCTTTACCTTCAATGCTCTGCTTCCTGCCTCTGGTGTCACTTCCTGGAGCTGGAGACAATAGGAAGCCTACTCAAACTGCTGACCCTTAGACCTGTATGTAAGTACATACATGTCGGCGTCATGAATAAAATGTAGGTTATAGAAATAACACTACAAAGGACCCAGAGATGAGTGGCCCATATACGGTATACCGTTTCTGTCGCTTCTGCCTATCCTGTTTTATTCACTCTGGTTGTCAGATTATAGATTCTATTTCCGATTCTATTTCTGTGCGCCAGGCTGAGCAATGACATCCGTTAGGTAGCTGTGGATCTACAATTAAATATCACAGTCATGATTTGACCGTAGTATAAATATAGTCTGTTCACATCACCAATCATAAAGGCCTTCCACTGACCCTGATCCTGCAATCCATTAAGATGGACCAGATATGATTTTAGAAATTCAGAATATCAAGGATTAAAGACATCTTGGTTAGAGCCCCCCTAAGGATTTGTTTGACAGCAGAAGAAGGATTATACTGTACAAACAATTTCATATTTGTGTTAAATACTGTATCTCCGTCAAAGGGTCATATTCTAATCCTGGCATTTCCCCATTGTACCCTGTCCTAATAACAGAGGGGGACATCTTGTCTAGACCGGGCCTCAGAAGAGGGAGTCATTCCTTTGGTTTGAGGACAGGAGAAGGGGGGTATGAGGGGGACTGGTGTAGGGAGCCTTATCTCATGGAGATATCTCCCCCATTCCAAACACACACACACACACACACACACACACACACACACACACACACCCCAGTTATATGAATGAAACAAGGGGCCATAAAACAGCTTCATCCTAGACCCCCTGCATGTTTAACCAGGCAATGTTTAACATTCAGTTCAGTAACAACAGTTTTTAATTTGTGATGAACTTTACCCTAGACACCCACTAGCTGTGATCAACACTGAAACAAATAACCAGCCCCCACTGGGACAGATTAGAAATGATCTTGGATTTAACAAAAATGGGCAATAAAATTGAAAAAAATCCACATAAACAAACATCTGCCTTGCGGTGACATGGAGATGAACAAAGAGGAAGGCCATCTGTTCCTGTACAGCACAGTAGAGAATTCCCCTAAATATATCATCCATAATCCCTTCAACATGGAAATGAATTGAGTTTCAGTTTCACTATATGGCCACCGGAGGGCGCAGGCAGTGCTGGTGAAGCACAGAAAGACAGGGAAACAAGTGGGCACTTACCATAAAGACGAAAAAAGTTGGATAAAGTTGCCCCTAAACACTGATATCGGGTCAGTTTAGCATTTCCCCCTAATGGTTAAAGTTAGGATGTGGGGAAGGTAAACTGATCCTGGGCAGTTCCAACCCAGAGCTGTAAAGATACAGTAGATATATTTTACCTTTATTTAACTAGGCAAGTCAGTTGAGAACAAATTCTTATTTTCAACAACAACCTAGGAACAGTGGGTTAACTGCCTTGTTCAGGGGCAGAACAACAGAGTTTTACCTTGTCAGCTCGGGGCTTCGATCTTGCAACCTTTTGGTTGCTGGCCCAACACTCTAACCACTATGCTACCTGCCACCCCATATGTCCAGAACATATGAACCAGAGCACAGAGCAGACAAAGCTGGAGCCATGCTTAAAGGACCAGCTTAACAATCAGGCTAATGATCAGCCTATTGAGTCATTATAGTGATGTATGGAGGGAGAGGAGACATACTGGAGAAGAGTGATGAGTGCAAGTGGACACTCATCCATCTCCAAAGCAGCCCAGAGTTACACACAGGCACACACACACACACACACACACACACACACACACACACACACACACACACACACACACACACACACACACACAATACTCAAGATAACGTCAAGAAAACTACAGCACACAATGGTTGCATGACATATCTCCATTTCCTTGGTAATGAGAGGATCAATAGCCTTCAGCAGGCTCAGTAATTGGGCCAGGAGGTTAGTGGTATGTACACCTAGGATAGGATGCAGCTGTGGTGCCTCTGTCTGGCCCTCAGAGAAGACAGGGCTGCTACTTGGTCTCAATACTGATCACAGTAATGAAGCAGCAGCTGCTCATTGCAGACTGATATCCTTCACACAGCGCACTGATCACTGACAACACTAGGCGAATATAGACGAGTGTACAAAACATTAAAAACACCTGCTCGTTCCATGTTATTGACTGACCAGGTGAAAGCTATGATCCCTTATTGATGTTTAAATCCAATTCAATCAGTGGAGATGAAGGGGAGGAGACAGGATAAGCCTGGAGACAATTGAGACATGGATTGTGTATGTGTGCCACTCAGAGTGTGAATGGGCAAGACAAAATATTTGTTACAAGTGCATTTGAACGGGGTATGGTAATAGGTGCCAGGGGTACAGGTTTGTGTCAAGAACTGCACCCCTGCTGGGTTTTTAATGCTCAACAATTTCCTGTGTGTATCAAGAATGGTCCACCACCCAAAGGACATCCAGGCAACTTGACACTACCGTGGGAAGCATTGGAGTCAATATAGGCCAACATCCCTGTTGAACTCTTGACACCTTGTAGAGTCCATGCCCTGACAAATTGAGGCTCAAAAAACTCAATTAGGAAGGTGTTCCTAATGTTTGGTGTACATCACTACCAATCGATGGGCAACCCTGATCACACAATCTCACTCTGCATGATGGCAACAATGTAGCTCACAGACACTGGCTTACAGAAATATACAGTGAGAGAGAGGTAATTGGTCGATGACAAATGAATGATGACACATTCACGAGCCCCATGCCAAGCGTAGGACCATTATTTTGTATTGGACGAACTGGACAGCCAGCTCCGCCCAGCAACCTCAACTCTGAGCCTTCTAATTGGACGGCTGCTTGCCCTGCCTCATGCACCTGATAAAGCGGCCATCCCTCCATTTATTAGATTTATCCCTGATCAGTCTCTCTCAATTCAATTCAATTCAATTCAAGGGCTTTATTGGCATGGGAAACAAGTGTTAACATTGCCAAAGCAAGTGAGGTAGACAACATACAAAGTGAATATATAAAGTGAAAAACAACAAAAATTAACAGTAAACATTACACATACAGAAGTTTCAAAACAGTAAAGACATTACAAATGTCATATTATATATATACAGTGTTTTAGCAATGTACAAATGGTTAAAGGACACAAGATAAAATAAATAAGCATAAATATGGGTTGTATTTACAATGGTGTTTGTTCTTCACTGGTTGCCCTTTTCTCGTGGCAACAGGTCACAAATCTTGCTGCTGTGATGGCACACTGTGGAATTTCACCCAGTAGATATGGGAGTTTTTCAAAATTGGATTTGTTTTCGAATTCTTTGTGGATCTGTGTAATCTGAGGGAAATATGTCTCTCTAATATGGTCATACATTGGGCAGGAGGTTAGGAAGTGCAGCTCAGTTTCCACCTCATTTTGTGGGCAGTGAGCACATAGCCTGTCTTCTCTTGAGAGCCATGTCTGCCTACGGCGGCCTTTCTCAATAGCAAGGCTATGCTCACTGAGTCTGTACATAGTCAAAGCTTTCCTTAATTTTGGGTCAGTCACAGTGGTCAGGTATTCTGCCGCTGTGTACTCTCTGTGTATGGCCAAATAGCATTCTAGTTTGCTCTGTTTTTTTGTTAATTCTTTCCAATGTGTTAAGTAATTATCTTTTTGTTTTCTCATGATTTGGTTGGGTCTAATTGTGCTGTTGTCCTGGGGCTCTGTAGGGTGTGTTTGTGTTTGTGAACAGAGCCCCAGGACCAGCTTGCTTAGGGGACTCTTCTCCAGGTTCATCTCTCTGTAGGTGATGGCTTTGTTATGGAAGGTTTGTGAATCGCTTCCTTTTAGGTGGTTGTAGAATTGAACAGCTCTTTTCTGGATTTTGCTAATTAGCGGGTATCAGCCAAATTCTGCTCTGCATGCATTATTTGGTGTTTTACGTTGCACACTGAGGATATTTTTGCAGAATTCTGCATGCAGAGTCTCAATTTGGTGTTTGTCCCATTTTGTGAATTCTTGGTTGGTGAGCGGACCCCAGACCTCACAAGCATAAAGGTTAATGGTATCGAAACAGATTCAAGTATTTTTAGCCAGATCCTAATTGGTATGTCAAATTGTATGATCCTTTTGATGGCATAGAAGGCCCTTCTTGCCTTGTCTCTCAGATCGTTCACAGCTGTGTGGAAGTTACCTGTGGCGCTGATGTTTAGGCCGAGGTATGTATTGTTTTTTTGTGTGCTCTAGGGCAACGGTGTCTAGATGGAATTTGTATTTGTGATCCTGGCAACTGGACTTTTTTTGGAACACCATTATTTTGGTCTTACTGAGGTTTACTGTCAGGACCCAGGTCTGGCTGAATCTATGCAGAAGATCTAGGTGCTGCTGTAGGCCCTCCTTGGTTGGTGACAGAAGCACCAGATCATCAGCAAACAGTAGACATTTGACTTGATTCTAGTAGGGTGAAGCCGGGTGATGCAGACTGTTCTAGTGCCCTCGCCAATTCATTGATATATATGTTGAAGAGGGTGGGGCTTAAGCTGCATCCCTGTCTCACCCAACAGCCCTGTGGGAAGAAATATGTGTTTTTTGCCAATTTTAACCGCACTTATTGTTTGTGTACATCAGCCTTTCTTAAAGTGTGGGTTGCGACGTGTCAGAGTAAATTTATAATTATTTAATTAATTACTGGAATTGATTTGGCCAAGCATCTGTGCTTTTTGTTCAGTGTGCTCGCTGCTTAGCAGCGGTCTTTGCTCAGTTTGGCAGCTGTGCGAGAGGGAGATGCCCGTGTGCATTGCGGTTCACCTGATCTTTTTTGTGCAGTTTTCTTAAAGATCACTCCGCGACACACGATGCATTGCTGTCGTTCAGCAGCAGATGATGCCATGTCAGCCACTGACTTGTCATTCCCACTCGCCATCACTCACCGCTATCATCAAACAAACTCAGGCTAGCCACAAGTTCTGACTGAGCTCAATTGTCTTAAAACGCAAATACAGGGATGAGTTTCTCAAACTTGGAGAAATAACGAGGAGCGCCTACAATGTGTTTTGTGCGGGGAAGTGCTTAATGTTAGTAATGAGTCTCTCAAAATGAACAAATAAATAAAACGACACGTCCTGTCCAAACACAGCATGACGGTAAACCCAGGGAGTTATTTCATAACAGGGCAGAATGCTTCAGGAAACAGTGGTAAAGTAAGTCAGCTAGCAAGGTATTGTTGTCATTTTATAACAGGCGATAATAAGCAGAAATAAGGGAGTACTAACTCTCATAGTAGTAGATGTGAGTTTCTCTTTCAAACAATCCCCTGGCCTTGTTACGTTACACAGCTAATAGCTCACATTCGCCAAAGCAAGCTAGCTAGTTACTGATGGTGCAACCCTTAGTAACAGTACAGAGTCTAGATTGGCACTGTTGCTGTTAAAATACAAGTCATAATAGTTATTCTTAACTGGAATAAACTGATTGAAGCAAGAAGCTTTTTGAGGTAAACACTCTCACAGTTCTGGGTTGCTCATCTACAGCAGGAAGCGGTCTCCTGCCTGACTGGGAAAGAAGCAGATGTTCTGATCCAGTTTGGCACCACATACCTATGCGAGTCAGGGTTCTCAATTCTGGCCTACTTAAAAAACAAGTACAGAAACGGTCTCATTGCTGACCTCAGTGTTGTACTGTCAAAAGCAGAGCCCAGAATAGACCTGCTTGTTGAACTTCAACCAGCCACTCACCTCTCATTAGGACTGTGTGTGTTTTCTGGTCTACATCTGTGTTATGTGATAAATCAGTTTATTCTAGTTCAGAATAAAAAATATGTATTGTATTTTAAACAGCAACAGTTCCAACCTAGACAGATATTTAAGAGTATTTTTAATGGGGGACAATAAACATTCATATATATTTATATGAATATTACATTTCATTGTTATTTGTTTTTGTCTATATTGCATTTGTTTTAGACATAAGGGCAATGAAATGTACCTATATTTACATATAGTTGCATATTTTCCTAAGCTTGGGTCCCAGGAAAACACAACATTTCAAATTTGGGTGCCAGGCTGAAAAAGTTACATGGATTTACAATGTGACATGGATTTTATAATGTCATATGTTTTTCCCCCAACACCACTTTCCATCAAGACCATGCCAAATTGAGTCTAAGGCTTTTTTTAAATCAACAAAGCATGAGAAGACTTTGCCTTTGTTTTGGTTTGTTTGTTTGTCAATTAGGGTGTGCAGGGTGAATACGTTGTCTGTCGTACGATAATTTGGTAAAAAGCCAATTTGACATTTGCTCAGTACATTGTTTTAAATTAGGAAATGTACAAGTCTGCTGTTAATGATAATGCAGAGGATTTCCCCAAGGTTGCTGTTGACGCATATCCCACGGTAGTTACTGGGGTCAAATTTGTCTGCACTGTTATGGATTGGCGTGATCAGTCCTTGGTTCCAAATATTGGGGAAAATGCCAGAGCTAAGGATGATGTTAAATAGTTTTAGTATAGCCAATTGGAATGTGTTTGTATATTTTATCATTTCATTGAGGATATCAACAACACCACAGGCCTTTTTGGTTTTGAGGGGTTTTATTTTGTCCTGTAGTTCATTTAAGGTAATTGGAGAATCCAGTGGGTTCTGGTAATCTTTAATAGTTGGTTCTAAGATTTGATCATGTCAAAAACATTGGAGAAGTGGTTTACTCATACATCTCTATTCTGGATAGATAATTATTTGTGTTGTTGTTTGTTTAGTGTTTTCTAATTTTCCCAGAAGTGGTTAGAGTCTATGGATTCTTCAATTACAGCTGATTTCTGATGTGCTGTTCCTTCTTTTTTCATAGTGTGTTTCTGTATTGTTTTAGTGATTCACCATAGTGAAGGCGTAGACTCAGGTTTTCCGGCTCTCTATGTTTTTGGTTGGACAGGTTTCTCAATTTCTTTCTTAGGTTTTTGCATTCTTCATCGAAACCATTTGTCATTGTTGTTCATTTACTTCGGTTATCTATTTGACATTTTTAGATTTGATAGGGAAGCCGAGAGGTCAATATACTGTTAAGATTTTCTACTGCCAAGTTTACACCTTCACTATTACAGTGGAATGTTTTGTCCAGGAAGTTGTCTAAAAGGGATTGAATTTGTTGTTGCCTAATTGTTTTTTGGTAGGTTTTCACACTACATTCCTTCCATCTATAGCATTTCTTAATATTACTGAGTTCCTTTGGCTTTGATGCCTCATGATTGAGTATTGCTCTGTTCAAGTAGACTGTGATTTTGCTGTGATCTGATAGGGTGTCAGTGGGCTGACTGTGAACGCTCTGAGAGACTCTGGGTTGAGGTCAGTGATAAAGTAGTCTACAGTACTACTGCCAAGAGATGAGCTATAGGTGTACCTACCATAGGAGTCCCCTCGAAGCCTACCATTGACTGTGTGCATGCCCAGCGTGTGACAGAGCTGCAGGAGTTGTGACCCGTTTTTGTCGGTTATTTTGTCATAGTTGTGCCTTGGGGGGCATATGAGGGAGGGAATGCTGTCACCTCTAGGCAGGTGTTTGTCCCCCCTTCCAGTCACAACTTGTGGACATGTTTACGTGCTGCTGTGAGGGTTGTTGCTAACGTTACTTTGCTACCTACCAACTTTACGGAATTTACTTTTTAATTACCGTTTTTAAAATATGTTTTCTTCCCCGTGCTCAACTTTTTTCATTCAACTTTTTCACCCCAGATGCTTTATCTGGACATGGTTCTACAGGACCTCCACCAGCCGAAGCTAAGTAGTAACATTAACATAATGCCTTCTAATTGCAGTCACTGTACTCATAATATACAGGAGAACGATCGCCTTATGGTGAGGATAAGCCCAGCTTCAGACGCAATCGTTAGGCAAGGGTAATTTCAGTGTAGGAAAGGATGAAACAGCATCTGTGCCACCAGTAGGTACAGATAGTAGTATATATCCCCTCGCACGGTCCCCGCAGCCGGACAATTTTCTCATGGCTTCTGGAAGGAAATGCTGGTGGAACGCTCAACCGATGTTGCACATTCACCCTAAAGAAACTTTCAACCGGTTCTCCCCATTAAGCAACGAGTCGGAGTCAGAGGCCAAGCCTTCTCTGGTCTCTCCTCCTCTCGTTACGGGGTCGGAGACACCGAAGCCTCTCACCATTAGCTCTGACAAATTGAAAACCCGAGTCATTGGCGACTCCATTACTCCATTATTATTAGATTTAAAAAGAATCATCCAGAGATCATACACTGTTTACCAGGGGGCAGAGCTACCGGCGACAGAGATGGCCGCCTCGCTTCGCGTTCCTAGGAAACTCTGCAGTTTTTTGTTTTTTTACGTGTTATTTCTTACATTAGTACCCCAGGTCATCTTAGGTTTCATTACATACAGTCGAGAAGAACTACTGAATATAAGATCAGCGTCAACTCACCATCAGTACGACCAAGAATATGTTTTTCGCGACGCGGATCCTGTGTTCTGCCTTACAAACAGGACAACGGAGTGGATCCTATGCAGCGACCCAAAAAAACGACTCCGAAAAAGAGGGAAACGAGGCGGTCTTCTGGTCAGACTCCGGAGACGGGCACACCGTGCACCACTCCCTAGCATTCTTCTTGCCAATGTCCAGTCTCTTGACAACAAGGCTGATGAAATCCGAGCAAGGGTAGCATTCCAGAGGGACATCAGAGACTGTAACGTTCTTTGTTTCACGGAAACCGAAGCGGTGCAGCCAACGGGTTTCTCCACGCATCGCGCCGACAGAAACAAACATCTTTCTGGTAAGAAGAGGGGCGGGGGCGTATGCCTTATGGCCAACGTGACATGGTGTGATGAAAGAAACATACAGGAACTCAAATCCTTCTGTTCACCTGATTTAGAATTCCTCACAATCAAATGTAGACCGCATTATCTACCAAGAGAATTCTCTTCGATTATAATCACAGCCGTATATATCCCCCCCCAAGCAGACACATCGATGGCTCTGAACGAACTTTATTTAACTCTCTGCAAACTGGAAACGATTTATCCGGAGGCTGCATTCATTGTAGCTGGGGATTTTAGGCTAATCTGAAAACAAGACTCCCTAAATTTTATCAGCATATCGATTGCGCAACCAGGGGTGGAAAGACCTTGGATCATTGTTACTCTAACTTCCGCGATGCATATAAGGCCCTGCCCCGCCCCCCTTTCGGAAAAGCTGACCACGACTCCATTTTGTTGATCCCTGCCTACAGACAGAAACTAAAACATGAGGCTCCCACGCTGAGGTCTGTCCAACGCTGGTCCGACTAAGCTGACTCCACACTCCAAGACTGCTTCCATCACGTGGACTGGGAGATGTTTCGTATTGCGTCAGATAACAATATTGACGAATACGCTGATTCGGTGTGCGAGTTCATTAGAACGTGCGTTGAAGATGTCGTTCCCATAGCAACGATTAAAACATTCCCTAACCAGAAACCGTGGATTGATGGCAGCATTCGTGTGAAACTGAAAGCGCGAACCACTGCTTTTAATCAGGGCAAGGTGTCTGGTAACATGACTGAATACAAACAGTGCAGCTATTCCCTCCGCAAGGCTATCAAACAAGCTAAGCGCCAGTACAGAGACAAAGTAGAATCTCAATTAAACGGCTCAGACACAAGAGGCATGTGGCAGGGTCTACAGACAATCACGGACTACAGGAAGAAATCCATCCCAGTCACGGACCAGGATGTCTTGCTCCCAGGCAGACTAAATAACTTTTTTGCCCGCTTTGAGGACAATACAGTGCCACTGACACGGCCTGCAACGAAAACATGCGGTCTCTCCTTCACTGCAGCCGAGGTGAGTAAGACATTTAAACGTGTTAACCCTCGCAAGGCTGCAGGCCCAGACGGCATCCCCAGCCGCGCCCTCAGAGCATGCGCAGACCAGCTGGCCGGTGTGTTTACGGACATATTCAATCAATCCCTATACCAGTCTGCTGTTCCCACATGCTTCAAGAGAGCCACCATTGTTCCTGTTCCCAAGAAAGCTAAGGTAACTGAGCTAAACGACTACCGCCCCGTAGCACTCACATCTGTCATCATGAATTGCTTTGAGAGACTAGTCAAGGACCATATCACCTCCACCCTACCTGACACCCTAGACCCACTCCAATTTGCTTACCGCCCAAATAGGTCCACAGACGATGCAATCTCAACCACACGGCACACTGCCCTAACCCATCTGGACAAGAGGAATACCTATGTGAGAATGCTGTTCATCGACTACAGCTCGGCATTCAACACCATAGTACCCTCCAAGCTCGTCATCAAGCTCGAGACCCTGGGTCTCGACCCCGCCCTGTGCAACTGGGTACTGGACTTCCTGACGGGCCGCCCCCAGGTGGTGAGGGTAGGCAACAACATCTCCTCCCCGCTGATCCTCAACACTGGGGCCCCACAAGGGTGCGTTCTGAGCCCTCTCCTGTACTCCCTGTTCACCCACGACTGCGCGGCCACGCACGCCTCCAACTCAATCATCAAGTTTGCGGACGACACAACAGTGGTAGGCTTGATTACCAACAACGACGAGACGGCCTACAGGGAGGAGGTGAGGGCCCTCGGAGTGTGGTGTCAGGAAAATAACCTCACACTCAACGTCAACAAAACTAAGGAGATGATTGTGGACTTCAGGAAACAGCAGAGGGAACACCCCCCTATCCACATCGATGGAACAGTAGTGGAGAGGGTAGCAAGTTTTAAGTTCCTCGGCATACACATCACAGACAAACTGAATTGGTCCACTCACACAGACAGCATCGTGAAGAAGGCGCAGCAGCGCCTCTTCAACCTCAGGAGGCTGAAGAAATTCGGCTTGTCACCAAAAGCACAAACTTCTACAGAACAAACTTCTACAGATGCACAATCGAGAGCATCCTGGCGGGCTGTATCACCGCCTGGTACAGCAACTGCTCCGCCCTCAACCGTAAGGCTCTCCAGAGGGTAGTGAGGTCTGCACAACGCATCACCGGGGGCAAACTACCTGCCCTCCAGGACACCTACACCACCCGATGTTACAAGAAGGTCATAAAGATCATCAAGGACATCAACCACCCGAGCCACTGCCTGTTCACCCCGCTATCATCCAGAAGGCGAGGTCAGTACAGGTGCATCAAAGCTGGGACCGAGAGACTGAAAAACAGCTTCTATCTCAAGGCCATCAGACTGTTAAACAGCCACCACTAACATTGAGTGGCTGCTTCCAACACACTGTCAATGACACTGACTCAACTCCAGCCACTTTAATAATGGGAATTGATGGGAAATGATGTAAATATATCACTAGCCACTTTAAACAATGCTACCTTATATAATGTTACTTACCCTACATTATTCATCTCATATGCATACGTATATACTGTACTCTATATCATCGACTGCATCCTTATGTAATACATGTATCACTAGCCACTTTAACTATGCCACTTTGTTTACATACTCATCTCATATGTATATACTGTACTCGATATCATCTACTGTATCTTGCCTATGCTGCTCTGTACCATCACTCATTCATATATCCTTATGTACATATTCTTTATCCCCTTACACTGTGTATAAGTAGTTTTTTGGAATTGTTAGTTAGATTACTTGTTCGTTATTACTGCATTGTCGGAACTAGAAGCACAAGCATTTCGCTACACTCGCATTAACATCTGCTAACCATGTGTATGTGACAAATACATTTTATTTTATTTTATTTTATTTTATTTTATTTGATTTAAGGCTAATCAGAAGATGGGGCTGTCTAAAGCTAAAACTGGCGAGCGTAGAGAGTATAGGGATATTGTTATCCACGTCAGCTCCAACAATGTTAGGATGAAAAAGTCAGAGGTCACCAAGCGCAACAGAGCTTTAGTGTGTAAATCAGCTAGAAAGATGTGTCGGCATCGAGTAATGTCTCTGGCCCCCTCCCAGTTAGGGGGAGTGATGAGCTCTACAGCAGAGTCTCACAACTCAATCGCTGGTTGAAAACTGTTTCTGCCCCTCCCAAAAGATAGAATTTGTAGATAATTGGCCCTCTGGGACTCACCCACAAACAGGACCAAGCCTGGCCTGCTGAGGAGTGACGGACTCCATCCTAGCTGGAGGGGTGCTCTTATCTTATCTATGAACATAGACAGGGCTCTAACTCATCTAGCTCCACAATGAGATAGCCAGCCTTCCAGCTTAGTGGAGTCTGCCACTAACTAGCACTGTCAGTGTAGTCAGCTCAGGTATCCCCATTGAGACCATGTCTGTGCCTCGATCTAGGTTGGGCAAAACTAAACATGGGGGGGGGTTCGCCTTAACAATCTCACTGGAATAAAGAACTCCTCCATTCCTGTCATTATTGAAAGAGATTGTGATATTTCACATCTCAAAATAGGGCTACTTAAATGATCCCTCACCTCAAAGGCAGTTATAGTCAATGAACTAATCACTGATCATAATCTTGATGTGATTGGCCTGACTGAAACATGGCTTAAGCCTGATGAATTTACTGTGTTAAATGAGGCCTCTCCTCCTGGTTACACTAGTGACCATATTCCCCGTGCATCCCGCAAACACAGAGTTGTTGCTGACGTTTACGACAGCACATTTAAATTTACCAAAAAAAGATGACTGTGTTTTCATCTTTTGAGCTTCTAGTCATGAAATCTATGCAGCCTACCCAATCACTTTTTATAGCTACTGTTTACAGGCCTCCTGGGCCATATACATCATTCTTCACTGAGTTCCCTGAATTCCTATCGGACCTTGTAGTCATGGCAGATAACATTCAAATTTTTGGTGGCTTTAATATTCACATGGAAAAGTCCACAGACCCACTCCAAAAGGCTTTCGGAGCCATCATCGACTCAGTGGGTTTTGTCCAACATGTCTCCGGACCTACTCACTGCCACAGTCATACTCTGGACCTAGTTTTGTCCCGTGGAATAAATATTGTGGACCTGAATGTTTTTCCTCATAATCCCGGACTATCGGACCACCATTTTATTATGTTTGCAATCGCAACAATGAATCTGCTCAGACCCCAACCAAGGATTCATGAAAATATCATGATCATTAGAAAGAAATGACAGACTCTTCTTTAAATCTTTGTATTTTTTTGTATTTATCTTTGTATTTTTAAGACACGTTTTTTAATACTATAACTCTTGATACATTGATGAAAATAATCATGGCCTCTAAACCTTCAAGCTGCATACTGGACCCTATTCTAACCAAACTACTGAAAGAGCTGCTTCCTGTGCTTGGCCCTCCTATGTTGAACATAATAAACGGCTCTCTATCCACCGGATGTGTACCAAACTCACTAAAAGTGTCAGATATAAAGCCTCTCTTGAAAAACCCAAACCTTGACCAAGAAAATATTTTAAAAACTATTGGCCTATATCGAATCTCCCATTCCTCTCAAAACAAATGGAAAAAGCTGTTGCACAGCAACTCACTGCCTTCCTGAAGACAAACAATGTATACGAAACACTTCAGTATGGTTTTAGACCCCATCATAGCACTGAGACTGCACTTGTGAAGGTGGTAAAATACCTTTTAATGGCGTCAGACCAAGGCTCTGCATCTGTTTCCGTGCTCCTAGACCTTAGTGCTGCTTTTGATACCATCAATCACCACATTATTTTGGAGAGATTATTAACCCAAATTGGTCTACATGGACAATTTCTAGCCTGGTTTAGATCTTATCTGTCAGGAAAGATATCAGTTTGTCTCTGTGGATGGTTTGTTCTCTGAGGTTCGAGGTTCGTTTCAGGACCACTATTGTTTTCACTATATATTTTACCTCTTGGTGATGTCATTCGGAAACATAATGTTAACTTTCACTGCTATGCGGACGATACACAGCTGTACATTTCGATGAAACATGGTGAAGCCCCAAAATTGCCCTCCCTGGAAGCCTGTGTTTCAGACATAAGGAAGTGGATGGCGGCAAATGTTTTACTTTTAAACTCAGACAAAACAGAGATGCTTGTTCTAGGTCCCAAGAAACAAAGAGATCATCTGTTGGATCTGACAATTAATCTTGATGGTTGTACAGTTGTCTCAAATAAGGACCTCGGCGTTACTCTGGACCCTGATCTTTCTTTTGACGAACATATCAAGACTGTTTCAAGGACAACTTTTTTGCATCTACGTAACATTGCAAAAATCGGATATTTCCTGTCCAAAAATGATGCAGAAAAAATTTATCCTTGCTTTTGTCACTTCTAGATTAGACTACTGCAATGCTCTACTTTCCGGATACCCAGATAAAGCATGAAATAAACTTCAGTTAGCACTAAACACGGCTGCTAGAATCTTGACTAGAACCCCAAAATTCGATCACATTTCTCCAGTGTTAGCCTCTCTACACTGGCTTCCTGTTAAGGCTATGGCTGATTTCAACGTTTTACTGCTAACCTACAAAGCATTACATTGGCTTGCTCCTACCTATCTTTCTGATTATGTTCCTGTCATACATACCTATACGTACGCTACGGCCACAAGACGCAAGCCTCCTCATTGTCCCTAGAATTTCTAAGCAAACAGCTGGAGGCAGGGCTTTCTCCTATCGAGCTCAATTTTTATGGAATGGTCTGCCGCAGACTTGCAGACTCGGTCTCGACCTTTATGTCTTTATTGAAGACTAATCTCTTCAGTAGGTCCTATGATTGAGTGTGGTCTTGCCCCGGGGTGTGAAGGTGAACGGAAGGTGAACGGCACTGGAGCAACGAACTGCCCTTGCTGTCTCTGCCTGGCTGGTTCCCCTCTTTCCACTGGGATTCTCTGCCTCTAACCCTATTACTGGGGCTGAGTCATTGGCTTACTGGTGCTATTCCATGCCGTCCCTAGGAGGGGTGCGTCACTTGAGTGGGTTGAGTCACTAACGTGATCTTCCTGTCTGAGTTGACAGATCTTCGTGGGCTTCACCTCGGATTAGACAAAGATTTTTCTACAACAAAGACGACGCACAAGACATTCTCCAAACACCCCACAGGACCGACATCCCCGTCATTTGCAAGAGGAAGCGACACAGGTACAGAGGACAAAGAGCCGGATGCCTGGTCAGGACCCGGACAAGGCGACTGGGAAAGCTGCCGTTACCGTCAATACTACTACGCTGCACCGGCAAGATAGAACAGCACACAAGACGAGGGGGGGGGGGGGGGGGGGGGGGGGGTCTGTGCATATTTGTGTAAACAACAGCTGGGGCACGAAATCTAAGGAAGTCTCTAGATTTTGCTCGCCTGAAGTAGAGTATATTGTGATAAATTGCAGGCCACACTACTTGCCTACAGAGCTTTCAGCTATACTTTTCGTGGCTGTTTATTTATCACCACAGACAGATTCTGGCACTAAGACCGCACTCAGTCAGCTGTATAAGGAAATAAGCAAACAGGAAACCACTCACCCAGAGGCGGCGCTCCTAGTGGCCGGAGACTTTAATGCAGGGAAACTTAAATCAGTTCTACCAAATTTCTATCAACATGTTAAATGTGCAACCAGAGGGGGAAAAAAGTCTAGATCACCTGTACTCCATACACAGAGACGTGTACAAAGCTCTCCCTCGCCCTCCATATGGTAAATCCGACCACAACTCTATCCTCCTGATTCCTGCTTTAAAGCAAAAAATTAAAGCAGGAAGCACCAGTGACTCAGGCTATAAAAAAAGTGGTCAGATGAAGCAGATGCTAAACTACAGGACTGTTTTGTTAGCACAGACTGGAACATGTTCCAGGATTCTTCTGATGGCATTGAGGAGTACACTACATCAGTCACTGGCTTTATCAATAAGTGCATCGAGGACGTCGTCCCCACAGTGACTGTACGTACATATCCCAACCAGAAGCCATGGATTACAGGCAACATTCGAACTGAGCTAAAGGTCAGAGCTGCCGCTTTCAAGGTGCGGGACTCTAACCCGGAAGTTTACAAGAAATCCTGCTATGCCCTGCGTCAAACCATCAAACAGACAAAGTGTCAATACAGGGCTAAGATTGAATCATACCACACAGACTCCGATGCTCATCTAATGTGGCAGGGCTTGCAAACTATTACACACTACAAAGGGAAGCACAGCTGCGAGCTGCCCAGTGACACGAGCCTACCAGACGAGCTAAATCACATCTATGCTCGCTTCGAGGCAAGCAACACTGAGGCATGCATGAGAGCATCAGCTGTTCCGGACGACTGTATGATCACGCTTTCTGTAGCCGACGTGAGTAAGACTTTTAAACAGGTCAACATACACAAGGCTGCGGGGCCAGACGGATTACCAGGACTGTAATACTAACATGTTTCAAGCAGACCACCATAGTCCCTGTGCCCAAGAACACAGAGGCAATCTGCCTAAATGACTACAGACCCGTAGGACTCACATCCGTAGCCATGAAGTGCTTTGAAAGGTTGGTAATGGCTCACATCAACACCATTATCCCAGAAACCCTACACCCACTCCAATTTGCGTACCGCCCAAACAGATCCACAGATGATGCAATCATCTATTGCACTCCACACTGCCCTTTCCCACCTGGACAAAAGGAACACTTATGTAAGAATGCTATTCATTGACTACAGCTCAGCGTTCAACACCATAGTACCCTCAAAGCTCATCACTAAGCTAAGAATCCTGGGACTAAACACCTCCTTCTGCAACTGGATCCTGGACTTCCTGATGGGCCGCCCCCATTTGGTGAGGGTGGGTAGCAAAACATCTGCCACACTGATCCTCAACACTGGAGCTCCACGGGGTTGCATGCTCAGTCCCCTCCTGTACTCCCTGTTCACCCACGACTGCATGGCCAGGCACGACTCCAACACCATCATTAAGTTTGCAGACAACACAACAGTGGTAGGCCTGATCACAGACAATGACGAGACAGCCTATAGGGAGGAGGTCAGAGACCTGGCCGTGTGGTGCCAGAATAACAACCTATCTCTCAACGTAACCAAGACTAAGGAAATGATTGTGGACTACAGGAAAAGGAGGACCGAGCACGCCCCCATTCTCATCGACGGGGCTGTAGTGGAGCAGGTTGAGAGCTTAAAATTCCTTGGTGTCAACATCAACAACAAACTAGAATGGTCCAAACACACCAAGACAGTCGTGAAGAAGGCACGACAAAGCCTATTCCGCCTCAGGAAACGAAAAGGATTTGGCATGGGCCCTGAAATCCTCAAAAGGTTCTACAGCTGCAACATCGCAATTGCTCGGCCTCTAACTGCAAGGCACTACAGAAGGTAGAAGGTAAGTTGTGTCAGAGGAAGGCCCTAAAAATTGTCAAAGACCCCAGCCACCCCAGTCATAGACTGTTCTCTCTACTACTGTATGGCAAGCGGTACCGGAGTACCAAGTCTAGGACACAAAGGCTCCTCAACCGTTTTTACCCTCAAGCCATAAGACTCCTGAACAGGTAATCAAATGGCTACCTGGACTATTTGCATTGTGTGCCCAACTTCAAACCCCCCAAACCCTCTTTTTACTTTGCTGCTACTCTCTGTTTATCATATATGCATAGTCACTTTAACTATACATTCATGTACATACTACCTCAATTGGGCCGACCAACCAGTGCTCCCGCACATTGTCTAACAGGTCTGCATTGTGGTTCACCCTTGGGAGCAATTCTCAAGCGCCTGAAGGTACCACGTTCATCTGTACAAACAACAGTACACAAGTATGAACACCATGGGACTACCCAGCCGTCATACCGCTCAGGAAGGAGACGAGTTGTCTCCTAGAGATGAACGTACTTTGGTGCAAAAAGTGCAAATCAATCCCAGAAAAACATCAAAGGACCTTGTGAAGATGCTGGAGGAAACAGGTACAAAAGTATCTATATCCATAGTAAAACAAGTCCTATATCGACATAACCAGAAAAGCCGCTTAGCAAGGAAGAAGCCACTGCTCAGAAACCACCAATAAAAAGCCAGACTATGGTTTGCAACTGCACATGGGGACAAAGATCGTACTTTTTGGAGAAATGTCCTCTGGTCTGATGAAACAAAAATAGAACTGTTGACCATTGTTATGTTTGGAGGAAAAGGGGGAGGCTTGCAAGGCGAAGAACACAATCCCAACTGTTAAGAACCAGGGTTGGCAGCATCATGTTGTGTGGGTGCATTGCTGCAGAAGGGACTGGTGCACTTCACAAAATAGATGGCATCATAACGATGGACATTTTTGTGGATATATTGAAGCAACATCTCAAGACATCAGCCAGGAAGTTAAAGCTTGGTCACAAATGGGTCTTCCAAATGGACAATGACCCCAAGCATACTTCCAAAGTTGTGGCAAAATGGCTTAAGGAAACAAAGTCAAGGTATTGGAGTGGCCTTCACAAAGCCCTGACCTCAATCCAATATAGCATTTGTGGGCAGAACTGAAAAATAGTGTGTGAGCAAGGAGGCTTACAAACCTGATTCAGTTACACCAGCTCTGTCAGGAGGAATGGGCCAAAATTCACCCAACTTATTGTGGGAAGCTTGTGGAAGGCTACTCGAAACGTTTGACCCAAGTTGAACAATTTAAAGGCAATGCTACCAAATACTAATTGAGTGTATGTAAACTTCTGACCCACTGGGAATGTGATGAAATAAATAAAAGCTGAAATAAATCACTCTCTCTACTATTATTCTGACCTTTCACATTCTTAAAATAAAGTGGCGATCCTAACTGACCTAAGACAGGGTTTTTTACTAGGATTAAATGCCAGGAATTGTGAAAAACTGAGTTTAAATGTATTTGGCTAAGGTGTATGTAAACGTCCGACTTCAACTGTACATCTGCATTGTTTGCTGTTTGGGGTTTTAGGCTGGGTTTCTGTATAGCACTTTGACATCGGCCGATGTATAAAGGGCTTTATAAATCAAATTTTATTGATTGATTGTGCTGATGGTGTCAGGTTCTTGTCCAGTTCTGGCATTTAGATCGCCACAGACTAGTACATGTCCCTGGGCCTGGAAATGATTGATTTCCCCCTCCAGGATGGAGAAGCTGTCTTCATTAAAGCATCGGGATTCTAGTGGGGGGATATAGGTAGCACACAGGAGGACATTCTTCTCCGTTAAGATCATTTCCTTTTGAATTTCTAGCCAAATGTAAAATGTTCCAGTTTTGATTAATAGAGTGAGTTAGGTCTGCTATATACCAAATTAGCATACCCCATGAGTCCCTTCCCTGTTTCACACCTGGTAGTTTGGTGGATGGGACTACCAGCTCTCTGTAACCTAGAGGGCAACCAGTGGGTCCGTCTCCTCTATACCATGTTTCTTGTAGGATGACAATGTCTGTATTTCTGATTTATTTGATAAAGTCCAGGTTCCTGCTCTTTAGGCCAAATGCCTCAGGCCTTGGATATTTCAGGATGAGATAGAAGGCTTTGTGTTCCATAAAGTGTCCAATGTTGTTTGTCGTGTGGTTTTTCTCTCTCTCAGCCCAGCCCCTACATGACTGGTGAAAAGCGTCATCTGACAGGCGCTGGTTTGACCGCCAGCTCACCTTTCACCCCCCCAACAGCCACCCGGCATCAGTACAGACATCCTTGTGAGCATGTGTTCCAGGAGGACTTAGTCTTAGTGTGATCTGGAGAGCCAGGCAGGTTACACTCCAGAACAGCTGTGTGTGTGTGTGTGTGTGTGTGTGTGTGTGTGTGTGTGTGTCCACCTCTTATGTCTCTGATTCTCATCTCTCTCCCCACGACAAGACAGACAAATGCAGTTGTATCTCAGAATAGTCTTCTCTATGTGGATGAGTACGTTTGTTTGTTTGTGTGTGTGTGGGGGGGGGGTGCTTGCAGATGTTGTTTAGTCAATAGTTCAAATGTTTGCAAGTGAGGGAGAACTTTTAGATGCTAACACAGTGTGGTGTACGTGAGGTTGACTTGAGGACATTGTTATTTGTGGTTAAGACACAAATAACAATGTCCTCGCCTAATGCCTATACAAATAGGCATTAGGCCTATGCACAATGTATATCTCCGTTATAAAAACACACACTCCAGAACAGTAACAGCCCTCATCTCTCTCTATGGCCCAAAAGGAGAAGTGAGAAATTATTAAAACTGCAGAGATTGGAGGGTGGGTGAGGAGGGACAGGTGGTGCCTGGTAGAGCTGACTGCAGATTAGACCACCTGTTCCACTGTGGAACACACACACTCATTCCCTCCCTTTATCTTGCTCTCTCTCCCTTTCATTCTTTCGCTCTCTCTTATTATCTTTTTTATAACTAACCACTCTTGTCTTCTCTCCCTCAATCTCACCCCTTTCACTCCAAACGCCGAGGTCCTAGCTGACTGCATTCCATCTATGGGAAACAGACAAAACAATCTGCCAGATAACTTTGGCAGAGAGCCACAGCACACATAAAGACAGGCACGCACGCACACGCACGCACGCACACGCACCCACGGACACAGGGACACACACACACACAGGGACACACACACACACAGGGACACACACACACACACAGGGACACACACACACACAGGGACACACACACACAGGGATGGACACACACACACACAGGGATGGACACACACACACAGGGACACACAGGGACACACACACACATGTCACCTTGTGTCTAAGAGCAGGCCTCCAGGGAGTGGTGTACAGACAGAGGAGTAAACACAGAGCTATGTGCATCCCAAATGGCACCCTATTTCCTATATAGGGCACTACTTTTGACCAGAGCCTGAAGGACCCTGCTCAAAAGTACTCCACTATGTAGAGAATAGGGTGGCATTTGGGACGCCGCCTTAGTATATCCACAGTGGCACAGCAATAACAGTACAGGGGCCAGGAGGGAACTCCCTCCCTACACCCTAGCCCCATTCTCTATCTCTGTACTTACATGGAATGTAATGTATGAAGACCCACACCATCTTATAAACAAGACTGAGGCTCTGTACAGGACATACAGTATGTACAGGACATATTAGGAGTGTCTGCAACTGGCTCATGCATACATACACACACACACACACACATACATACATACATACATACATACAGTAGGGCAAACAATATTTAGTCAGCCACCAATTGTGCAAGTTCTCCCACTTAAAAAGATGAGAGAGGGCTGTAATTTTCATCATAGGTACACTTCAACTATGACAGACAAAATGAGAGAAAAAAAATCCAGAAAATCACATTGTAGGATTTTTTGTGAATTTATTTGCAAATGATGGTGGAAAATAAATATTTGGTCAATAACAAACGTTTATCTCAATACTTTGTTATATACCCTTTGTTAGCAATGACAGAGGTCAAACGTTTTCTGTAAGTCTTCAAGGTTTTCACACACTGTTGCTGGTATTTTGGCCAATTCCTCCATGCAGATCTCCTCTAAAGCAGTGATGTTTTGGGGCTGTTGCTGGGCAACACGGACTTTCAACTCCCTCCAAAGATTTTCTATGGGGTTGAGATCTGGAGACTGGCTAGGCCACTCCAGGACCTTGAAATGCTTCTTACGAAGCCACTCCTTCGTTCCCCGGGCGGTGTGTTTGGGATCATTGTCATGCTGAAAGACCCAGCCACGTTTCATCTTCAATGCCCTTGCTGATGGAAGGAGGTTTTCACTCAAAATCTCACGATACATGACCCCATTCATTCTTTCCTTTACACGGATCAGTCGTCCTGGTCCCTTTGCAGAAAAACAGCCCCAAAGCATGATGTTTCCACCCCCATGCTTCACAGTAGGTATGGTGTTCTTTGGATGCAACTCAGCATTCTTTGTCCTCCAAACACGACGAGTTGAGTTTTTACCAAAAAGTTATCTTTTGGTTTCATCTGACCATATGACATTCTCCCAATCTTCTTCTGGATCATCCAAATGCTCTCTAGTAAACTTCAGACGGCCCTGACATGTACTGGCTTAAGCAGGGGGCACGTCTGGCACTGCAGGATTTGAGTCCCTGGCGGCGTAGTGTGTTACTGATGGTAGGCTTTGTTACTTTGGTCCCAGCTCTCTGCAAGTCATTCACTAGGTCCCCCCGTGTGGTTCTGGGATTTTTGCTCACCGTTCTTGTGATCATTTTGACCCCACGGGGTGAGATCTTGCGTGGAGCCCCAGATCGAGGGAGATTATCAGTGGTCTTGTATGTCTTCCATTTCCTAATAATTGCTCCCACAGTTGATTTCTTCAAACCAAGCTCCTTACCTTTTGCAGATTCAGTCTTCCCAGCCTGGTGAAGGTCTACAATTTTGTTTCTGGTGTCCTTTGACAGCTCTTTGGTCTTGGCCATAGTGGAGTTTGGAGTGTGACTGTTTGAGGTTGTGGACAGGTGTCTTTTATACTGATAACAAGTTCAAACAGGTGCCATTAATACAGGTAACGAGTGGAGGACAGAGGAGCCTCTTAAAGAAGAAGTTACAGGTTTGTGAGAGCCAGAAATCTTGCTTGTTTTTAGGTGACCAAATACTTATTTTCCACCATAATTTGCAATTAAATTCATTAAAAATCATACAATGTGATTTTCTGTATTTTTTTTCTCATTTTGTCTGTCATAGTTGAAGTGTACCTATGATGAAAATTACAGGCCTCTCATCTTTTTAAGTTTTTTATTTGTATTTTTATTTATTTTTTCACCTTTATTTAACCAGGTCGGCTAGTTGAGAACAAGTTCTCATTTGCAACTGCGACCTGGCCAAGATAAAGCATAGCAGTGTGAACAGACAACACAGAGTTACACATGGAGTAAACAATTAACAAGTCAGTAACACAGTAGAAAAAAAAGGGAGTCTATATACATTGTGTGCAAAAGGTATGAGGAGGTAGGCGAATAATTACAATTTTGCAGATTAACACTGGAGTGATAAATGATCAGATGGTCATGTACAGGTAGAGATATTGGTGTGCAAAAGAGCAGAAAAGTAAATAAATAAAAACAGTATGGGGATGAGGTAGGTAAAAATGGGTGGGCTATTTACCGATAGACTATGTACAGCTGCAGCGATCGGTTAGCTACTCAGATAGCAGATGTTTGAAGTTGGTGAGGGAGATAAAAGTCTCCAACTTCAGCAGTTTTTGCAATTCGTTCCAGTCACAGGCAGCAGAGAACTGGAACGAAAGGCGGCCAAATGAGGTGTTGGCTTTAGGGATGATCAGTGAGATACACCTGCTGGAGCGCGTGCTACGGGTGGGTGTTGCCATCGTGACCAGTGAACTGAGATAAGGCAGAGCTTTACCTAGCATGGACTTGT
Organism: Oncorhynchus kisutch; assembly: GCF_002021735.2. Taxonomy (NCBI): domain Eukaryota; kingdom Metazoa; phylum Chordata; class Actinopteri; order Salmoniformes; family Salmonidae; genus Oncorhynchus; species Oncorhynchus kisutch. Next base: position 68,808,232 of record NC_034179.2, read on the forward strand.
AGGTGACCTGGAGCCAGTGGGTCTGGCAACGAATATGTAGCGAGGGCCAGCCGACTAGAGCATACAGGTCGCAGTGGTGGGTGGTATAAGGTGCTTTAGTGACAAAACGGATGGCACTGTGATAAACTGCATCCAGTTTGCTGAGTAGAGTGTTGGAAGCAATTTTGTAGATGACATCCCCGAAGTCGAGGATCGGTAGGATAGTCAGTTTTACTAGGGTAAGTTTGGCGGCGTGAGTGAAGGAGGCTTTGTTGCGGAATAGAAAGCCGACTCTAGATTTGATTTTCGATTGGAGATGTTTGATATGAGTCTGGAAGGAGAGTTTACAGTCTAGCCAGACACCTAGGTACTTATAGATGTCCACATATTCAAGGTCGGAACCATCCAGGGTGGTGATGCTAGTCAGGCGTGCGGGTGCAGGCAGCGAACGGTTGAAAAGCATGCATTTGGTTTTACTAGCGTTTAAGAGCAGTTGGAGGCCACGGAAGGAGTGTTGTATGGCATTGAAGCTCGTTTGGAGGTTAGATAGCACAGTGTCCAAGGACGGGCTGGAAGTATATAGAATGGTGTCGTCTGCGTAGAGGTGGATCAGGGAATCGCCCGCAGCAAGAGCAACATCATTGATATATACAGAGAAAAGAGTCGGCCCGAGAATTGAACCCTGTGGCACCCCCATAGAGACTGCCAGAGGACCGGACAGCATGCCCTCCGATTTGACACACTGAACTCTGTCTGCAAAGTAGTTGGTGAACCAGGCAAGGCAGTCATCAGAAAAACCGAGGCTAATGAGTCTGCCGATAAGAATATGGTGATTGACAGAGTCGAAAGCCTTGGCAAGGTCGATGAAGACGGCTGCACAGTACTGTCTTTTATCGATGGCGGTTATGATATCGTTTAGTACCTTGAGAGTGGCAAAGGTGCACCCGTGACCGCCTCGGAAACCAGATTGCACAGCGGAGAAGGTACGGTGGGATTCGAGATGGTCAGAGACCTGTTTGTTGACTTGGCTTTCGAAGACCTTAGATAGGCAGGGCAGGATGGATATAGGTCTGTAACAGTTTGGGTCCAGGGTGTCTCCCACTTTGAAGAGGGGGATGACTGCGGCAGCTTTCCAATCCTTGGGGATCTCAGACGATATGAAAGAGAGGTTGAACAGGCTGGTAATAGGGGTTGCGACAATGGCGGCGGATAGTTTCAGAAATAGAGGGTCCAGATTGTCAAGCCCAGCTGATTTGTACGGGTCCAGGTTTTGCAGCTCTTTCAGAACATCTGCTATCTGGATTTGGGTAAAGGAGAACCTGGAGAGGCTTGGGCGAGTAGCTGCGGGGGGGGGGGGGGGGGGGCGGAGCTGTTGGCCGAGGTTGGAGTAGCCAGGTGGAAGGCATGGCCAGCCGTTGAGAAATGCTTGTTGAAGTTTTCGATAATCATGGATTTATCGGTGGTGACCGTGTTACCTAGCCTCAGTGCAGTGGGCAGCTGGGAGGGGGTGCTCTTGTTCTCCATGGACTTCACAGTGTCCCAGAACTTTTGGGAGTTGGAGCTACAGGATGCAAATATCTGCCTGAAGAAGCTGGCCTTAGCTTTCCTGACTGACTGACTGCGTGTATTGGTTCCTGACTTCCCTGAACAGTTGCATATCGCGGGGACTATTCGATGCTATTGCAGTCCGCCACAGGATGTTTTTGTGCTGGTCGAGGGCAGTCAGGTCTGGAGTGAACCAAGGGCTATATCTGTTCTTAGTTCTGCATTTTTAAACGGAGCATGCTTATCTAAAATGGTGAGGAAGTTACTTTTAAAGAATGACCAGGCATCCTCAACTGACGGGATGAGGTCAATGTCCTTCCAGGATACCCGGGCCAGGTCGATTAGAAAGGCCTGCTCACAGAAGTTTTTTAGGGAGCGTTTGACAGTGATGAGGGGTGGTCGTTTGACTGCGGCTCCGTAGCGGATACAGGCAATGAGGCAGTGATCGCTGAGATCCTGGTTGAAGACAGCGGAGGTGTATTTGGAGGGCCAGTTGGTCAGGATGACGTCTATGAGGGTGCCCTTGTTTACAGATTTAGGGTTGTACCTGGTGGGTTCCTTGATGATTTGTGTGAGATTGAGGGCATCTAGCGTAGATTGTAGGACTGCCGGGGTGTTAAGCATGTCCCAGTTTAGGTCACCTAACAGAACAAACTCTGAAGCTAGATGGGGGGCGATCAATTCACAAATGGTGTCCAGGGCACAGCTGGGAGCTGAAGGGGGTCGGTTGCAGGCGGCAACAGTGAGAGACTTATTTCTGGAGAGAGTAATTTTCAAAATTAGTAATTCGAACTGTTTGGGTATGGACCTGGAAAGTATGACATTACTTTGCAGGCTATTTCTGCAGTAGACTGCAACTCCTCCCCCTTTGGCAGTTCTATCTTGACAGAAAATGTTATAGTTGGGTATGGAAATCTCAGAATTTTTGGTGGCCTTCCTGAGCCAGGATTCAGACATGGCAAGAACATCAGGGTTAGCAGAGTGTGCTAAAGCAGTGAGTAAAACAAACTTACGGAGGAGGCTTCTGATGTTGACATGCATGAAACCAAGGCTTTTTCAATCACATTTGTCAACAAATGAAGGTGCCTGGGGACATGCAGGGCCTGGGTTTACCTCCACATCACCCGCGGAACAGAGGAGGAGTAGTATGAGGGTGCGGCTAAAGGCTATCAAAACTGGTCGCCTAGAGCGTTGGGGACAGAGAATAAAAGGAGCAGATTTCTGGGCATGGTAGAATATATTCAGGGCATAATGCGCAGACAGGTGTATGGTGGGGTGCGGGTACAGCGGAGGTAAGCCCAGGCACTGGGTGATGATGAGAGAGGTTGTATCTCTGGACATGCTGGTTGTAATGGGTGAGGTCACCGCATGTGTGGGAGGTGGGACAAAGGAGGTATCAGGGGTATGAAGAGTGGAACTAGGGGCTCCATTGTAAACTAAAACAATGATAACTAACCTGAACAACAGTATACAAGGCATATTGACATTTGAGAGAGACATACAGCGAGGCATACAGTAATCACAGGTGTTGAATTGGGAGAGCTAGCTAAAACAGTAGCTTAAACAGAAGGTGAGACAACAACAGCTAATCAGCTAGCACAACAACAGCAGGTAAAATGGCGTTGACTGGGCAGGGAGGGTCGGATTAACTACACACAGAGCCTGAGTGCGGCTGGGGCCGACAGATAAAACATAAACAAGCAGAATGGAGTACCGTGATTAATGGACAGTCCAGCATGCATCAGCTATGTAGCCAAGTGATCAGTGTCAGCGGTGGATGGGGGCAGCGGTGGATGGGGCAGGGAAGCTAGACTGGCGAGTATTATCCAGGTTTAAAAAACTAGCTGGCTGTGCAGAAGGTAAAAGCCGCTAGCAGTGGCTAACAATGACTAAATAGCTTGTAGCTAGTTAGCTGCTTAGCTTCTGGAGGTTCTTGAATGTGTTCTAAAAATTAAAAATAATAGCGATTCCGTATCACATTGGGTGAGGCAGGTTACCGGAAGGTATAATCGAATTAAAAATCGAAAAGAGATTGAAAGTAAATATGGGTCCAGTGAGTGGTTGGGACGCGACGATTCAGACGGTTAGCAGGCCTGTGCTAACAAGCTAACAGTTAGTAGGCCGGGGCTAAACAAGGTAGCAGTTAGCGGACCGGGGCTAAACAAGCTAGCAGTTAGCAGGCCGAATTAGCAAGCAAGGAGATAGCAAGGGCTAGAAAGTTAGCCTTTGGGGGACGTCGCGATCGGGTGAGTCTGTTTATGCCTCTTCGTGCGGTGACATCGATAGACCGGTCGTGGGTCCGGATATTGTAACCCAGGAGTACTTGCACAATTGGTGGCTGACTAAATACTTTTTTGCCCCACTGTACATACATACATACATACAGTTGAAGTCGGAAGTTTACACCTCAGCCAAATACATTTAAACTCAGTTTTTCACAATTCCTGACATTTAATCCTAGTCAGTTAGGATCACCACTTTATTTTAAGAATATGAAATGCCAGAATAATAGTTATTATAATAATATAATTATTTATTTCAGCTTTTATTTCTTTCATCACATTCCCAGTGGTTCAGAAGTTTACATACTCTCAATTAGTATTTGGTAGCATTGTTTTTCAATTATTTAACTTGGGTCAAACGTTTTGGGTAGCCTTCCACAAGCTTCCCACAATAAGTTGGGTGAATTTTTGCCCATTCCTCCTAACAGAGCTGGTGAAACTGAGTCAGGTTTGTAGGCCTCCTTGCTCGCACACGCTCTTTCAGTTCTGCCCACAAATTTTCTATGGGATTGAGGTCAGGGCTTTGTGATGGCCACTCCAATACCTGTTGTCCTTAAGCCATTTTGCCACAACTTTGGAAGTATGCTTGAGGTCATTGTCCATTTGGAAGACCCATTTGCGACCAAGCTTTAACTTCCTGACTGATGTCTTGAGATGTTGCTGAAATATATCCACGGAATTTTCCTCCCTCATGATGTCATCTATTTTGTGAAGTGTACCAGTCCCTCCTGCAGCAAAGCACCCCCACAACATGATGCTGCCACCCCCATGCTTCACGGTTGGGATGGTGTTCTTTGGCTTGCAAGGCTCCCCCTTTTGCTCCAAACATAACGATGGTCATTATGGCCAAACAGTTCTATTTTTGCTTCATCAGACCAGAGGACATTTCTCCAAAAAGTAGGATCTTTGTCCCCATGTGCAGTTGCAAACCATAGTCTGGCTTTTTTGTGGCGGTTTTGCAGTGGCTTCTTCCTTGCTGAGCGGCCTTTCAGGTTATGTCGATATAGGACCTTTTTACTATGGATATAGATACTTTTGTACCGGTTCCCTCCATCATCTTCACAAGGTCCTTTGATGTTGTTCTGGGATTGATTTGCACTTTTTGCACCAAAGTACGTTCATCCCTAGGAGGGATCCCTAGGAGACAGAACTCGTCTCCTTCCTGAGTGGTATGACAGTTGCGTGGTCCCATGGTGTTTATACTTGCGTGCTATTGTTTGTACAGATGAATGTGGTACCTTCAGGTGTTTGAAAATTGCTCCCAAGGATGAACCAGACTTGTGGAGGTCTAGGAATGTTCTTTCTGGGGTCTTAGCTGATTACTTTTGATCTTCCCATGATGTCAAGCAAAGAGGCACTGAGTTTGAAGGTAGGCCTTGAAATACATCCACAGGTACACCTCCAATTGACTCAAATGATCAGAAGCTACTGAAGCCATGACATAATTTTCTGGAATTTTCTAAGCTGTTAAAAGGCACAGTCATTTTAGTGTATGTAAACTTCTGACCCACTGGAATTGTGATACAGTGAATTATAAGTGAAATAATCTGTCTGTAAACAATTGTTGGAAAAATTACTTGTTTCATACACAAAGTAGATGTCCTAACCGTCTTGCCAAAACTATAGTTTGTTAACAAGAATTTTGTTGAGTGGTTGAAAAACTAGTTTTATTGACTACAACCTAAGTATATGTAAACTTCTGACTTCAACTGTACATACATACTTTTGACCAGGTCGCGTGTGTGTGTATGTGGACACCCCTTCAAATTAGTGGATTCGGCTATTTCAGCCACACCCGTGTATAAAAAATGTATATAATCGAGCACAGTGATTATACAAATACAGGGGGGAAAAAAACAGAAATATAATATAATATATGCAATCTCCATAGACAAACATTGGCAGTAAAAAGGCCTTACTGAAGAGCTCAGTGATTTTCAACGTGGCACTGACATAGGATGCCACCTTTCCAACAAGTCAGTTCATCGTCTGTCCTCGGTTGCAACACTCACCACACTGACTCGGGAGCTTCATGAAATGGGTTTCCATGGCCGAGCAGCCGCACACAAGCCTAAGATCAACATGCACAATACCAAGCGTCGGCTGGAGGGGTGTAAAGCTCACCACCATTGGAGCAGTGGAAACGCATTCTCTAGAGTGGTGAATCACGCCCCACCATCTGGCAGTCTGATGGACGAATCTAGGTTTGGCAGATGACAGGAGAACGCTACCTGCTCCAATGCATAGTGTCAACTGTAAAGTTTGGTGGAGGCGGAATAATGATCTGGGCTGTTTTCCATGGTTCGGGCTAGGCCCCTTAGTTCCAGTGAAGGGAAATCTTAACGCTACAGCATACAATGACATTCTAGATGATTCTGTGCTTCCAACTTTGAGGAACGCCCTTTCCTGTTTCAGCATGACAATGCCCCCGTGCACAAAGCGAGGTACATGCAGAAATGGTTTGTCGAGATTGGTGTAGAAGAACTTGACTGGCCTACACAGAGCCCTGACCTCAACCCCATCGAACACTTTTGGGATGAATTGGAACACCAACTACGGGCAACGCCTAATTGCCCAACATCAGTGCCCGACCTCACTAATGGTCTTGTGAGTGAATGGATGCAACTCCCCGCCGCAATATTCCAACATCTAATGGAAAGCCTTCCCATAAAAGTGGAGGCTGTTTATAGCTGTTATAGCAGCAAAGGGGGGGGCATAATTTTGGAATTAAATACTTTTGGCCATGTAGTGTACCTACGCAGATATAATCACATACTTTTGGCCATGTAGTGTACCTACGCAGACATATATTTCACATGACTCATTCTATAGGCGCACTACACAGAAACCCTTGGTCTTTTGCCCATGCTCTCCCCATTTCCCCCAGACCCAGTGTAACCTTTCTCCTTTGACCTCTCCCCCCAGCCTGACCCAGCCTGCGAGCAGCATGAACCAGCTCCAGCTCTGAGGGCAGGTTGAGCTGGGATTGACATGCACAGCCACAGCCCTGATCAGACCGGAGTGGAGTGGAGCTGATCAGAGCCCACAGGGTTCACCGAGTTCTCCCTAAATGACTATTGATTGGCCTGCCTGCTTGGTTCTCCCTACCCATGGTGCATTGCAGTGGGTCTGGCTGTGCGGCCATGTGCCCCCAGGCAGGGTTCTCATTCTCAGTGCAGAGCGTGCAGAGTAAAGAGAGCACACTTTACACACATGCATACAGTGGCTTGCGAATGTATTCACCCCCTTGGCATTTTTCCTATTTTTGTTGCCTTACAACCTTGAATTAAAATTGATTTGGGGGGGGGGGGGGGGTTGTATCATTTGATTTACACAACATGCCTACCACTTTGAAGATGCAAAATATTTATTTTGTGAAACAAACAAGAAATAAGAAAAAAAAAACAGAACTTGAGCGTGCTTAACTATTCACCACCCCAAAGTCAATACTTTGTAGAGCCACCTTTTGCAGAAATTACAGCTGCAAGTCTCTTGGGGCATGTCTCTATAAGCTTGGCACATCTAACCACTGGGATTTTTGCCCATTATTCAAGGCAAAACTGCTCCAGCTCCTTCAAGGTGGATGGGTTCCGCTGGTGTACAGCAATCTTTAAGTCATACCACATATTCTCAATTGGATTGAGGTCTGGGCTTTGACTAGGCCATTCCAACACATTTAAATGTTTCCCCTTATTAAACCACTCGAGTGTTGCTTAGGGTCATTGTCCTGCTGGAAGGTAAACCTCCGTCCCAGTCTCAAATCTCTGAAACAGGTATTCCTCAGGAATTTCCCTGTATTTAGCGCCATCCATCATTCCTTCAATTCTGAACAGTTTCTCAGTTCCCGTCGATGAAAAACATCCCCACAGCATGATGGTGTTTTTGGGGTAATGAGAGGTGTTGGGTTTGCGCCAGACTCAGCGTTTTCCTCGATGACCAAAAATATACATTTTTGTCTCATCTGACCAGAGTACTTTCTTCCATATGTTTGGGGAGTCTCCCACATGCCTTTTGGCGAACACCAAACATGTTTGCTTATTTATTTCTTTAGAGCCCAATATCAGCTCTGTGGAGTGCACAGCTTAAAGTGGTCCAATGGACAGATATTCCAATCTCTGCTGTGGAGCTTTGCAGTTCCTTCAGGGTTATCTTTGGTCTCTTTTTTGCCTCTGTGATTAATGTCCTCCTTGCCTGGTCCATGAGTTTTGGTGGGGGGCCCTTTAATAATGGATTTAATGGTGCTCCGTGGGATGTTCAAAGTTTCTGATCTTTTTTTTATAACCCAACCCTGATCTGTACTTCTCCACAACTTTGTCCCTGACCTGTTTGGAGAGCTCCTTGGTCTTCATGGAGCCGCTTGCTTGGTGGTGCCCCTTGCTTAGTGATGTTGCAGACTCTGTGGCCTTTCAGAACAGGAGTATATATACTGAGATCATGTGACACATATTTCACACAGGTGGACTTTATTTAACTAATTACGTGACTTCTGAAGGTAATTGGTTGCACCAGATCTTATTTAGGGGCTTCATAGCAAAGGGGGTGAATACATATATACACACACCACTTTTCTGTGTTTTTGTTGTTTGAAACTAGTTTTTTTTTTTTGTATATGTCCATTACATGAAATCCAAATTTAAAACACCAAGGGGGATGAATACTTTTGCAAGGCACTGTACATACAGACACACCCACTTACCGAGGAGATATGCATATGCGCTAAAGTGCCCGTGTGGCCTCTGCTCTCCGGTAAAAACAAACACAGATAGGTCTCCTCCTGCGGGGGAGGGAGGAGTGTTGCACTAGCTCTTCACCGCTGCCTGTCCTTGATCTGTTCTCACACACTCCTTATATAACCAGCCTCTTCCTGTCCCTCTATGGGCCACTACAATCTTTATAACTCACTCATGGAAATGTGTGTGTGTCTGTGTACGTGTGTGTGTGTGTGTACATATGTGTGTGTGTGTGTACATGTGTGTGTGAGAGAAACAGAGAGACCACAGTAATGTGACTTTGCATACATGTCATTGCACTAAGTCTCTATAGTAAACACATGTTGATGTTTGTTTATTTTGCCAAAATGCTGCTGTTTATACTGACAAACAGCGTCTCAGATGTTCCTCCTCTCTTAAGGGTCCAATGTCATCAGGAGACGTGTTCCCCAACTTTGAAGCAGAAACAACCATCGGCGAGATCAAATGACTCCTCTGGAAACTCTAATGTCCAATGTCACCTCAAGGAGTCCACACCCATGCAACTGAAGAGACAGCCCATCACAAAGTACAAATAGAATGTAGAAATAAAATTGACATCATTTCCATAGAATTGAATAACATTAAAAAACAGACTATCCATGACAATGACATCAGAGCCAAGCTCTGCACCAAAGCCATGTCATGTCAGCATTTCTCAGATTAGACTCGTATAAATAGTATTGTTTCCTGTTTGCTGCACTGTGGTAGTGTAACCTACCCCCAGCCACTGATGCAAACACTGTAGTAGTAAGCTCTGTTGTTGAACATGTACAGTGGTATGACCCCAAAACGAGAAGCTCCCTCTGCTGCGTGGAACACAGTACAGAAGCACACTGTGTGATTGCCCCAGGCCAATCTCTGAAATGAGAAACTAGGCTAACAAATGGAACACGTGCACACACACACACACAATTCAATCAGATTCTTGCACGCACACACATACGTGCGTGCGCACACACACGGATGCTGGCTGGCAGTGATGATGTCACCTCTACTAGAGTGGGGGGCTAGCGTCACCTTGGCAGACTTACAGGATGGGCATGGAAAGTACACCATGGTTGCATCCCAAATGGAACCCTATTCCCTTTATAGTGCACTACTTTTAACCAGGGCCCAACGGGTTTGTGTCAAACGTTGTGTACTATATAGGGACTAGGGTGCCATTTGAAATGCAGAGCAGGCGTCCCCCCGTGGTCCTTATGAATCATTCACCCTGACCTGAGGAGGGTGTGAGGAGTAGCCCCCTAAAACGTGTTGTTTACAACCACACACACACCACCTCGGGAAAGGAGGGGTAGAATGGGGTATGAGGTAATCAATGACCAGGGGATACACTGTCTGGGGGAGAGAAGAGAAGGGACTCGTGCCTGTGCTCCTTGCCGTCTCCCAGACAGCTCTCCTCTCTTCCTACTCATTCATCACTCTTTCAGGTCCTAGTCTTGCTGCATCCCTGGGCTGCCTCCAGCCAGACAACACATATAACAGAGACAGAGTTCAGCCTAACATCAGATACAACCAGATTACAGAGTCCAGTCTAACATCAGATACAACCAGACTACAGAGTCCAGCCTAACATCAGATACAACCAGACTACAGAGTCCAGTCTAACATCAGATACAACCAGACTACAGAGTCCAGCCTAACATCAGATACAACCAGACTACAGAGTCCAGCCTAACATCAGATACAACCAGACTACAGAGTCCAGCCTAACATCAGATACAACCAGACTAGAGTCCAGCCTAACATCAGATACAACCAGACTAAAGAGTCCAGCCTAACATCAGATACAACCAGACTACAGAGTCCAGCCTAACATCAGATACAACCAGACTAAAGAGTCCAGCCTAACATCAGATACAACCAGACTACAGAGTCCAGCCTAACATCAGATACAACCAGACTAAAGAGTCCAGCCTAACATCAGATACAACCAGACTACAGAGTCCAGCATAACATCAGATACAACCAGACTACAGAGTCCAGCCTAACATCAGATACAACCAGACTACAGAGTCCAGCCTAACATCAGATACAACCAGATTACAGAGTCCAGCCTAACATCAGATACAACCAGACGACAGAGTCCAGCCTAACATCAGATACAACCAGGCTACAGAGTCCAGCCTAACATCAGATACAACCAGACTACAGAGTCCAGCCTAACATCAGATACAACCAGACTACAGAGTCCAGCCTAACATCAGATACAACCAGACTACAGAGTCCAGCCTAACATCAGATACAACCAGGCTACAGAGTCCAGCCTAACATCAGATACAACCAGACTACAGAGTCCAGCCTAACATCAGATACAACCAGACTACAGAGTCCAGCCTAACATCAGATACAACCAGACTACAGAGTCCAGCCTAACATCAGATACAACCAGACTACAGAGTCCAGCGTAACATCAGATACAACCAGACTAAAGAGTCCAGTCTAACATCAGATACAACCAGACTAGAGTCCAGCCTAACATCAGATACAACCAGACTAAAGAGTCCAGCCTAACATCAGATACAACCAGACTACAGAGTCCAGCCTAACATCAGATACAACCAGACTAAAGAGTCCAGCCTAACATCAGATACAACCAGACTACAGAGTCCAGCCTAACATCAGATACAACCAGACTAAAGAGTCCAGCCTAACATCAGATACAACCAGACTACAGAGTCCAGCATAACATCAGATACAACCAGACTAAAGAATCCAGTCTAACATCAGATACAACCAGACTACAGAGTCCAGCATAACATCAGATACAACCAGACTACAGAGTCCAGCCTAACATCAGATACAACCAGACTAAAGAGTCCAGCCTAACATCAGATACAACCAGACTAAAGAGTCCAGTCTAACATAAGATAGAACCAGACTACAGAGTCCAGTCTAACATCAGTCTCATCAACCTCAGCCAAGCACAGGCCCCAAGTGGACAGGGACAGAGACAGGGCCAGAGAAGTGTATGAGGTGACTATACTGTAAGCCCTAATGGGGTGATGGAGGCTACCTGATGGCAAGGTAAAGGTGGGGTCATAGATGGCCCTTTCCCTGATCTCTACTGCTCCATCCACTCTCAGGTCATTAAGGCACAAAATGTGTGAATGCCAGCAGAAAAGATAGTATCACAGATCTAGCCTACAGTGCCTTGCGAAAGTATTCGGCCCCCTTGAACTTTGCGACCTTTTGCCACATTTCAGGCTTCAAACATAAATATATAAAACTATATATAAAATATATAGAACGACATTTATTGGATATTTCAAACTTTTTTAACAAATCAAAAACTGAAAAATTGGGCGTGCAAAATTATTCAGCCCCCTTAAGTTAATACTTTGTAGCGCCACCTTTTGCTGCGATTACAGCTGTAAGTCGCTTGGGGTATGTCTCTATCAGTTTTGCACATCGAGAGACTGACATTTTCACAGACCATGACGACCCCATAGAAAGAATTACTAGAATTGTTTTTCTATAAATGACCCACTCTCATGATCCACACACACACACACACACACACACACACACACACACACACACACACACACACACACACACACACACACACACACACACACACACACACACAGCTTTGTTTTTGTGAAATTGTAGGACTTTTTGGTGTGTCAAAATGTTTGACCATTACAAATCATATTTTCCCTAACCCTAGCCCCTAAACGTAACCCTTAAGCTTTAAATAGCATTTGAACAAATTCAGGACCTGAAAAAAGTCCTGACTTTTCAAAAAAGTGATTGTTTTCCTACCTTTTTAGGACATTCGGGTGAATTGTTAGGACTTGGGGGTCCTGATAACATAGGACAACAAGTACACACCGGTGAATTCACTTTTTGTGAGTGAACTTGTGGTCCTGGTTGGATAGCTCAGACAGAGCGTTTGCTCATGTCTATCCTTCTACTCTGAACGCCTCTATGTCTGAGCATCCTCGTCGGAGAGCCCTGTTGCATGGCGTCCTCACCGTGACACCCTTCTTAAAGTCAATGGGTTAGGGTTACACACACAGTGAAGCACACAACCATAGTAAAGCCCTGATTAGCGTTGCAATCCCCTCCATTCTAACTGATAATGTGACGTGGTGCAAATTACAGAGGGATCTGGTTAAGAGGGTTCATCATCAAATATGCCTGTTAAACCACACCCCTGTCTCTCTCCCTCCAATTCAGTCCAAAGGGCTTTATTGGCATGGGAAACATATGTTTACGTTGCCAAAGCAAGTCATCTCTCATCGTTGATCACAGTACAAATCTGGGAGAAAATACATAGTATTGAATGGTATTGTCAACCCTCCAGAGGCCTGGTTGCTGGTGGTGGCTGTTTGACGACAGGCACACCCGATAGCTCTCTTCCCCAGGCACGGCACCACACCGCCCCTCAGCCTGACCGGGACAGGCAGCAGTAGCAGGGGGGGATCAGATACGTTAGTAGCGGCAGAGGAGAAGAAGCATGCTGTGCTGTTTGTTTTTGCCCAGGGGCCGGGAGTGTTAGGAGGGAAATAGGTGGGGTGGTGGATGTTATGAATGGATCAGAGCATCTACTGTGTGTTTAGTGTGTGTAAGGTATGTTTGTGGTGTGCGTAGGTACTACGCAGCGTTTCCCTGTCCCTCTACTCCTCCTTTCTCCTCTCTTCCTCTCCTCACCTGGTCCATGTTTTCAGCGAGCCTCCTCCCTCCTCCTGTTCCCGCTCATGGTACAGAATCACCGGCGTTTCCTTGGCTCCCCTTCGGCGTTCTTGGCTCAGTATTCCCAACTGGGATCCTCCTCTCCTCAAATAGGCAAGGCAGCCAAGCAGCGGGCGGCTGCGACACTCTGGAGAGGCATGATTCTCCCTGTCTATACCTCGCTCCTTCTCCCTCCTCTCTGTGGCTCTGACAGCCTGTGTTTATACCGCCAGTCGCTCCTCTCTTGTTCTTCCTGTCTTCTGTCGTTCTGCTTGTTTCCGTGGAGCTGCGGGGGGAAACTGGGTGTGTGTGGAATCTGCACCTCTCTCACGGATAGCAGAATTACAGAGAGAGAGATGACTCCCGCTCTCTCTCTCTCTCTTTCACTTGACTCGACTCCCCCTCTGTTGCTGCCCCCTCCTCTTTCCTTCCTCCTCCTCTTTACTCCCTCCTCTTTCTCTCCACTTCCCACCTTCCCATCTCCCCTCTTGCTGTAGCAACACAGAGCCAGAATGAGCAAATGAGAGAGTAGGAAGGAGGGGGTGAGAGAGGAGTGAGGAAAGGGGTTGGTCGGGCCAGACCATGTGACCCCCGGTAGAGGTCTGAGGGACTCTCTGCCAGCTGTCCAGCTAATGCCTCTCTGAAAACCTCAGTTGCCATAGAATACACCAACCAGAGGTCTCCTGGTACAAAACCATTGGCACGATTTATGACCCCCTGCAAGGGTGGAGCATGTTGGAACATGTAGTCCTGGTAATGTGATTGGGGGAAAGGGGAGAGCAGGGGAGGGCTATAGGGATCCCTGTGCCCCTTTAAGGAATGCATGTTTTTCATGGTGCTTCCCTCACTTGAAGAAATATTTAGTGATGCAGACACACACAGGCAGGGAAATGAGAGGGAGTATGGGTCAATTGTTTATATCTACCTACAGTACATGTGAATATACACAAGCATGTAAACACAGAGACACACATGGAAACACACACACGGGGCCCGGCAATTCTTGGTCAGTCAGGACAAACACATCTTCTATAGTTTCCCTCCTCTCTCAGTCTGTACTGAGGGAAACTCCCTCCCCTCCACTACAGGAACTGGACAACTCACTGAAGGCTATGGCTAAACTTAAACACAACTCTCTCTCTCTCTCCTTTCTTCTCCACTTCTTTTTCTCCCCCCCCCCTTCCCTCTCCTCTATTCTATTATTACTTCCTCCTCCTCTACCCCTTGCTGCTATATCCCTCTGTCTCCCCCACCCCTCACCCTTCTCTCTCCCTCTCTCAAAGAGTTATGAGAGGTTACAGGTGCCATAGTGGAGAAATGCCATGGGGGCCATTGTGATCATACCATGCATACATACCATCATTCAATCAGTTTGTATGGAAAAACTCTCCATGTTGTATATTAGCCACAACACTGCATAAAACACATGTATAGCCTACTCAATCATCCTACAAATCAAAACACCATGGGCTAATCTGGAAAGCAGGGGTCTGTCCACATCTGAAAAACAAAACAGCACCTGTTCTGGCTTATTCCGATTCAACTGACACATAACATAGCTGTGACATGCTGCCTGGGTTACCGTGTGATAGATACTACTTTTTATTGGTCTTGGTTATTTGTCTTTGTATGGAAGGCTGGATTGTCAGTAATGCATCTCTTGTAATTCCAATATTCCTGTTTGAACTGAGAAGTGTGTGTGTGTGTGTGTGTGTGTGTGTGTGTATGTGAACCACAGCCTAAGATAGAACAGCAGGGGTATTGTTGCAGTGAGAGTAGTAGATTATATTATCAGCGGTGGAATGCAGAATATTTGACGGAGAGGGACTGGCTGGGCATGGACATGTCAGGGAGAAACTTTAGTACTGGCTGAAGGAGGTAGAGGGGGGCACCAGGGGGGAAAAAAAGTGTATTTATTGGGCTTAAAGCTGATCATGTAGTTTGGGAGGAAGACAAGGGTACTGCAGGCAGGGGGTCAAAACATCCAGAAAAAATTCTCATAAATAGTCAAGATTCTAATCAAATGGAAATGTATTATACTCCCTCAATATGCAATAATCCAGTCTTTAAACTAATTGACCAAGTGTAAAAGTAGGGATGAAGATTCCAGAGACTCAGGTGCTCTCAGTCCTGTTGGGTGATGGTCATCATCATCTGTTAGATGGATACAATTAGGGCTACAACAACCAATATAATATTGCCCATATTCAACAAGAGTTATAATAATGTTGTGATTGTGTTCAAATTGTGAAATAGAAGCACCAATGCCATTAAGCCATAATGTTACCACTAATCAATAGATAGAATACAGTAGAAACATATGGCATCAGAGCAGATGAATTTTGGTCTTCTTAGACCTCTTTGACATACTCATAGTTTTCAATTGGCTCTAAGACGTAGTATTATTATGGAATAATTATCTGATTCAATCTACAGTACATCGACTTTGATGTAAGGTTATGTATTATCTGAGTAGAGCGTGACACCTACTGGATACTTCGGATATTGCATTAGGCCTGTCTAGGTGAAGGTTGAACTCAATTGTTTTTATATGGGCCTATAATTCGGGCTATTTACATAAAACGCTGATCTACCGAATTTCTGCACTATTTGAATATACATTCTGGTTGAATATTACATTTGAAATGTATCAAAATGTGGTATTATCATCTTGGGAGCCATTGTCATGCTAGGCCTATACCTGAATTTGAACTCTACTTGACTTTTTCCACATTTTGTTACATTACCGACTTCTTCTAAAATTATGAAATTGTTTTCCCCCCATCAATCTACACACAAGACCTCACAATGACAAATCAAAAACAGGTTTTTAGAAATTTGTCCACATTTATTTAAAAAATGAATGTGGTATAAATGTTTTTTCATACCCGTGGTATACGGTCACATATACCAAGGCTTTCACATTTACATATCACATTTACATATCACATTTACATACAGTACCAGTCAAAAGTTTGGACACACCTACTCATTCAAGGGTTTTCCTTTATTTTTACTATTTAGTGAAGACATCAACACTATGAAATAACACATGGAATCATGTAGTAACCAAAAAACTGTTAAACAAATCAAAATATATTTAAGATTTGAGACTCAAGACCGTTTGCCTTGATGACAGCTTTGTACATTCTTAGCATTCTCTCAACAAGCAGGTAGTCACCTGGAATGCATGTGTGCCTTTGTGCCAAAGGTGTGCCTTTGTTAATTTGTGGAATTTCTTTCCATCTTAATGGATTTGAGCCAATCAGTTGTGTTGTGACAAGGTATTTGTATTTATTATGGTTCCCCATTAGTTCCTTCCAAGGCAGCAGCTACTCTTCCTGGGCTCCAGCAACACCAAGGCAGATAATACAATTTTAAAAACATTACAATACATTCACAGATTTCACAACACACTGTGTGCCGTCAGACAGTACCACATCCATGTGTGTGTAGTGCGTATGTTATTGTGTGTGTGTATGCATGTCTGTGCATATGTTTGTGTTGCTTCACATTTTTTTAAATCTGTTTTTTAAATCAAATTTTACTGCTTGCATGAGTTAGTTGATGTGGAATAGAGTTCTATGCAGTGATGGATCTATGTAGTAATGTGTGCCTTCCATCGTCTGTTCTGGACTTGGGGACTGTGAAGAGACCTCGTGGCATGTCTTGTGGGGTATGCATGGGTGTCTGAGCTGTGCTCCAGTGGTTCAAACAGACAGCTCGGTGCATTCAACATGTCAATACCTCTCATAAATTCATGCAGTGATGAAGTCACTCTCTCCACCACTTTGAGTCACATTGACATGCATATTATTAATATTAGCTCTCTGTGTACATTCAAGGGCCAGCCGTGCTTCCCTGTTCTGAACCAATTGCAATATGGGTGGTAAACAAAAGATAGCCCTATTTGGTAAAATAGCAAGTCCATATCATGGTAAGAACAGCTCAAATAAGCAAAGAGAAACGACAGCCCATCATTACTTTAAGACATGAAGGTCAGTCAATCACGAAAATGTCAAGAACTTTCAAAGTTTCTTCAAGTGTAGTCACAAAAACCATCAAGCTCTATGATGAAACTGGCTCTCATGAAGACCGCCACAGGAAAGGAAGACCCAGAGTTACCTCTGCTGCAGAGAATAAGTTCATTAGAGTTAACTGCACCTCAGATTGCAGCCCAAATAAATGCTTCAGAGTTCAAGTAACAGACACATCTCAACATCAACTGTTCAGAGGAGACTGTGTGAATCAGACCTTCATGGTCGAATTGCTGCAAAGAAACCTCTAGTAAATGACACCAATAAGAAGAAGATACTTGCTTGGGCCAAGAAACACAAGCAAAGGACACAATCCAAATGTGACATTTTTGGTTCAAACTGCCGTGTCTTTTGAGACGCAGAGTAGGTGAACGGATGATCTCAGCATGTGTGGTTCCCACCGTGAAGCATGGAGGAGGTGGTGTGATGTTGTGGGTGTGCTTTGCTGGTGACACTGTCTGTGATTTATTTAGAATTCAAGGCACACTTAATCAGCATGGCTACCACAGCATTCTGCAGTGATACGCCATCCCATCTGGTTTGTGCTTAGTGGGACTATCATTTGTTTTTCAACAGGCCAATGACCCAACACACTGTGTAAGGATTATTTGACCAAGAAGGAGAGTGAAGGAGTGCTGCATCAGATGACCTGGCCTCCACAATCAGCCGACCTGAACCCAATTGAGATTGTTTGGGATGAGTTGGACCACAGTGTGATGGAAAAGCAGCCAACAAGTGCTCAGCATATGTGGGAACTCCTTCAAGACTGTTGGAAAAGCATTCCAGGTGAAACTGGTTGAGAGATTGCCAAGAGTGTGCAAAGCTGCCATCAAGGCAAAGGGTGGCTACTTTCAAGAATCTCAAATCTAAAATATATTTTTATTTGTTTAACACTTTTTTGGTTACTACATGATTCCATGTGTTATTTCATAGTTTTGATGTCTTCACTATTATTCTACAATGTAGAAAATAGTAAAAATAAAGAAAAACACTTGGATGAGTAGGTGTGTCCAAACTTTTGATTGGTACTGTAAGTATTCAGACCCTTTCCTCAGTACTTTGTTGAAGCACCTTTGGCAGCGATTACAGCCTTGAGTTTTCTTGGGTATGACGCTACAAGCTTGGCACACATGTATTTGGGGAGTTTCTCCCATTCTTTTCTACATATCCTCTCAAGCTCTGTCAGGTTGGATGTTGAGCATTGCTGCACAGCTGTTTTCAGGTCTCTCCAGAGATGTTGATCGGGTTCAAGTCCGGGCTCTGGCTGTGCCACTCAAGGACTTTCAGAGACTTGTCCCTAAGTCACTTTTGCTTTGTCTTGGCTGTGTGCTTTGGGTCGTTATCCTGTTGGAAGGGGAACCTTCACCTCAGTCTGAGGTCCTGAGTGCTCCTAAGCAGGTTTTCATCAAGGATCTCTGTACTTTTCTCCATTCATTTTTCCCTCGATCCTGACTAGTCTCAGTCCCTGCCGCTGAAAAACGTCCCCACAACATGAAAATGCCACTACCATGCTTCACCGTAGGGATGGTGCCAAGGTTCCTCCAGGTGTGACGCTTGGCATTCAGGCCGATCTTGGTTTCATCAGACCAGAGAATCTTGTTTCTCCATTAGGTGGCTTTTGGCAAACTCCAATTGGGCTGTCGTGTGCATTTTACTGAGTGGCTTCCATCTTGCCATAAAGACCTGATTGGTGGAGTGAATTTCTGGGATCTTTTATTTAAGCTCTTGAAACATGGGACCAACACACTTCACATGTTGCGTTTATATTTTGCGGTTGTGATTGGATTTACATGAGCCAACCACAAGATGTCGCCAGCACCACAAATAACAGTTGCACTGCTTACGTGGCAGGACCTGTCATCATTAACTGTGCAGCATCTCAGTACACACAAAATGCCTGTGTGAAATACCTGGATAGCTGAGAACAAATTCCCATCCACCATGTTGATGCTACCTATCCTGTGTTTTCAGATCAGTGCAAATGAAGGAGAGGAGACAAAGACAGGAGGCCACCATTAGACTATTAAGATGCTGCCCACCCATTGAGTGATGATCCCTCATTCCCAGATCTAAACCAGTCCCTAATTAGAAGGGAAGAATAAAAAAGAGAGAAGTTGAATTGGCTTCAAGGTCCAAATTTGAATTTGAGGGCCGTATACTGCTATTACTGACTGACTGACTGACTGACTGACTGTCTGTCTGGTCTGGTCTGTCTATGAGAACCAGTTCTGATAAGCCTGGAGTGCCGATACCATTATCACGGATGGATGAGGGAGTGGGGGATGAGAGGGGATAAGAAGGTGGGAGAGGGGGTTGATAAATGTGCTTGTTGTTTGTTTAAAAAATTGAAACATGATTGCCTTCAAGAAAACTGGATAGCTTAAATAACATTAAAGGGATAGTTCACCCATATTACAAAATTACATATTGGTTTCCTTATCTTGTAAGCAGTCTTTGGACAAGGTATGACCGTAATCCATGCTTTATCATCTATAAGTAACTTTGTTGAGTTACACAATAAATGTTTAGAAACTGAGGCAAACACCCGGGTCACTATCCCACTTCTGACGCCAACGTAGCAAACTGCGGGGCAGAGAAGCAAACCTGGCTTGCCTGGCGTGAAAGACAAACATCCTACGCATTGGGCCAATGGGGTTAACCCACTTGGTTGGAATCGTAATGTCGCTCATATAGCGCGGATCGCTACAATACTTTAACACTTTAGGATGATTTGGACATGAAGCGCAAAAATGCTAATATAGCTACTGTTGACTTTGTGCCACAAATGATAAAAAGTTAGCATTTGAAATAGTGGCCAGGTAAACAATGTATGTCCAGGTCTATATTGAGGGCCAGGCTGTTGAAATGCCCAATTGATTATCTAAATAGTCTTGTAATCCTCTGGGTATTGATGGTCCTTTTGAAGGTGGCACACCCAGGGGAGGACCAAGACATTGAACTCAAACGTCTATTCATGGCTGTGTTAAGTACGGAAAAACGATGTGCAACGTTCAATTAAACGGAAACAGTGCTGTTCTAAATGACCAGTTGAGAAACGGGGGGTTGGGTTGTGGGTTGAATGTTTAGGGGAAACGCTTCGTGCAGTACAAACAGTCACGCAACATAGCAAACATTTAATCGAATTGAACGCACCCCTGGACTGGGATCCGTGTTGCCAGTTTGACAGTGAGGGCAAACACCAGTGGATGCTGTTTAGGGGAAGATGGCTAATAATGACCGGAACGGAGCAAATGGAATGGTATAAAACACATGTATTTGATACAATTCAAATTATTCAGCTCCAGCCATTATCACAAGCCTCCTGTTGCAAACACTGTTATGCATAACCTCTCGTGGGCAGATTCTGCGTGTAATTTAGCAATAATGTCCTTCTGGGTAACTGAAATTACTGTTTGGGTGTATTCATAAATCAGATTTTGTAGCAAAACATTGTCTGTTGCAAAACGTTTTAAAACTGAACCCGTTAATCCAAACGGAAAATGTTTTGCAACAAAAACAGGAGTTTATATTGGACAAGTTCAGATAGGTCCCTCCGGTTTTGAACTGTTTGCTTTCTCGAGTAAACTGCTACTGACCAAACGTTTTGCAACGCAATCCGATTAATGAATACACCCTTGGATCCAGAAATGGCATCAGTGAAGCTGGAAGACAGCAGTCCAACACTCAGACTGAATGTCAACATTAAAGATGAAGAAGAGGAAGAGAAGAACGGGAAATTTGTTTATCATGATATTTGTTTTTATTTGATTTAACCTTTATTTTAACCAGGCAAGAGCAGATGGTTCTAACCAGATGGTTTATCATCATAAGTTATACATCCATAAGTGATGATGACCAAGTCTAGTACAGACCAAATCAGAATGTTTATAAAGTGGTACAGGCTTGGTGGGCCTCATACTTTACATTCCCAGCACTGCAACCAGACCTCCTTGGACTTGGAATTGTTAAAGTTTTCCTCGTTGGAGGAATCTGAATCTTCTGGTTCAATCTGCTTTGTTTTGTATTGTTTTCTTAAGCAGGACAGTTTTTAGTTGTTATTTGGTGTGGTTTGTTTTGGCTTGCTTTTTTTCAGAAGTTTTTTTTAGGCAGAGCAAATATAATTTTTTCCTTCTGAGTGCTTGAATGGGTGTACATCAACTGGGTTGAAATCAGAAGAGTATTCAGGCATGTAGCTGGCCTGGAAGGCAGCTGGAGAGGTGGCCTGGAAGTGGGCATAAATCAGCTGCCCTCAAGAGATACTCAGACATGTTCTGCTCCTGCTCATCAATGAAGATGGTAGCCTACAAGCTCTCTCGGCCACTTCTCCAGTAGCTTCTTTCTCTTTTTGCAGAATCTGCGCAGCATCACATGACATATGCCATACAACTTTGCAACTGATCTAATTGATTTCCCCTGCTCTGTTACATCATTTGACGTTCTGTTCAAAGAGTGGAGAGGTACTCCCCTGTCTGTCTTTTCCGTGATCAAGGCATGCTGAAACTAAAAGACATGTACCAAAAACATGTACCAAAAACATCCAGTTTTAGTCAGGGTTAGTTGTAACATTTTCTCACAAGTTGTTACAACTAACACAGACCCTTGCAGCCATTAGCAAGCTTCTATTTTAGCTTAATGTTAAAACTTTAGCATTGCTAACTTGCATCAAATGTCTCTACACAGACTGGTTATCAACCTGATATAAGTTATTTGTTTCTGGCCATTTTGAGCCTGTAATCCAACCCAGAAATGCTGATGCTCCAGATACTCAACTAGTCTAAAGAAGGACAGTTTTATTGCTTCATTAAATCAGGACAACAGTTTTCAGCTGTGCTAACATAATTGCAAAAGGGTTTTCTAATGATCAAATAGCCTAAACTTGGATTAGCTAACACAACGTGCCATTGGAATACAGGAGTGATGGTTGCTGATAAATGGCCTCTACGCCTATGTAGATATTCCTTTTAAAAAAATCAGCAGTTTCCAGCTACAATAGTTGTTTACAACATTAACAATGTCTACACTGTATTTCTGATCAATTTGATGTTATTTTAATTGACAGAATGTGCTTTTCTTTCAATTCGTTTAGGACATCTACTTTGTGCATGACAAGTCATTTTTCCAACAATTGTTTACAGACAGATTATTTCACATATAATTCACTGTATCACAATTCCAGTGGGTCAGAAGTTTACATACACTAACTTGACTGTGCCTTTTAACAGCTTGGAAAATTCCAGAAAATTATGTCATGGCTTTAGAAGCTTCTGATAGGCTAATTGACATCATGTGAGTCAATTGGAGGTGTACCTGTGGATGTATTTCAATGCCTACCTTCAAACTCTTGACATCATGGGAAAATCAAAAGAAATCAGCCAAGACCTCAGAAAAAAAATTGTAGACCTCCACAAGTCTGGTTCATCCTTGGGAGCAATTTCCAAACGCCTGAAGGTACCACGTTCATCTGTACCAAACAATAGTACACAAGTATAAACATCCATGGGACCATGCCGCCGTCATACCGCTCAGGAAGGAGACACATTCTGTCTCCTAGAGATGAACGTACCTTGGTGTGAAAAGTGCAAATCAATCCCAGAACAATAGCAAAGGACCTTGTGAAGATGCTGGAGGAAACAGGTACAAAAGTATCTATATCCACAATAAAATGAGTCCTATATCGACAGAACCTGAAAAGCCACTCAGCAAGAAAGAATCCACTGCTCCAAAACCGTCATAAAAAAGCCAGACTACAGTTTGCAACTGCACATGGGGACAAAGATCGTACTATTTGGAGAAATGTCCTCTGGTTTGATTAAGCAAAAAAAGAACTTAGGCCATAATGACCATCGTTATGTTTGGAGGGAAAAGGGGGAGGCTTGCAAGTGTAGCCGATGTGAAATGGCTAGCTAGTTAGCGGTGGTGCGCGCCAGTGCCGTTTCAAATCGGTGATGTCACTTGCTCTGAGACCTTAAAGTAGTGGTTCCCCTTGCTCTTGTGGGGCGATGGGTAATGATGCTTCGAGGGTGACTGTTGATGTGTGCAGAGCGTCCCTGGTTCGCGCCCAGGTCGGGGCGAGGGGACTGACGTAAAGTCTACACTGTTACACAAGCTTTTCTGCAGGAGGGACTGGTGCACTTCACAAAATCAATGGCATCATTAGAAAGGAAAAATATGTGGATATATTGAAGCAACAGCTCAAGACATCAGCCAGGAAGTTAAAGCTTGGTCACAAATGGGTCTTCCAAATGGACAATGACCCCAAGCATACTTCCACAGTTTTGGCAAAATGGCTTAAGGACAACAAAGTCAAGGTGTTGGAGTGGCCATCACAAAGCCCTGAACTCAATCCAAAAGAAAATTTGTGGGCAGAACTGAAAAAGCTTGTGTGAGCAAGGAGGCCTACAAACCTGATTCAGTTACACCAGCTCTGTCAGGAGGAATGGGCAAAAATTCACCCAACTTGTTGTTGGAAGCTTGTGGAAGGCTACCCGAAATGTTTGACCCTAGTTAAATAATTTGAAGGCAATGCTACCAAATACTAATTGAGTGTATGTAAACTTCTGACCCACTGGGAATGTGATGAAAGAAATAAAAGCTGAAATAAATCTCTCTTTCTACTATTATTCTGACATTTCACCGTCTTAAAATAAAGTGGTGATCCTAACTGACATAAGACAGGGTTTTTTACTAGGATTAAATGTCAGGAATTGTGAAAAACTGAGTTTAAATGTATTTGGCTACGGTGCATGTAAATTTCCGACTTCAAATGTATGTGTGTGTATATATTTTATATATAAAAAATATATATATAAAATATATACACACAAATACATTTGAAGTCGGAAATGTACATGCACCGTAGCCAAATACATTTAAACTCAGTCTTTCACAAATGTCTTATATATATATATAAATAAATAAATAAAATGACCCTGCTATCTATCCCTACACTCATTAATAATCCAGAGACGCCACCAATCAACACACCTGTAACTCTTCTGAAGTCAAATCTCCTTCACCCAAATACTTCTCTGCAGCTGCCACCACAACCTCTATTTTCTGCGATTTACATTCCACCCCGCGGTACAGTTGATAACCATTGCTATAAATGCTAAGAAGCCAATCTTATATCACTCGTTGGCCTATCCCTCTGTGCTGACACAGATCTACTACTCACACTGATCCTCTCAGGATCTCTCACCTGTCACGAACCGGCTCAAGCCCGTAACAAAGGGAGACAACGTGGAGATAAGGAGTAACAAAATATATATTTATTAACTAAAGCAACTAAGGAAAATATACAATGGTGTGTGTAATCAGTAATCAGTAGTGTAAGTGAATGTTTTGCATGCATGAATGTGATAATGCAGGGTGTTGAAAGGTGCCAAAGCAAACAAACAAAAGGCCACCAAGAACCACAACACAATCTACAAAGGTGTCTGCATGGAGAGAGTCTCTTCCATGAATGTGGAAGAGGTCTATTTATCCTGGGAGACACATGGCCCAGGTGTTTCCCATGAAGCTGACGACCCTCCCAACTCCACCCACCGGCATCCTAATAAGGAAACAAGAACAGACAGAATACGGCAGACAGAGTGGGAGGGTCGTCACATTCCCCCCCATAAAACCGGGGACCAACAAGGACCCCGGAACATCATACCAGCCTCTGCGTCCCAAATTGACACAGCCTCTGCGTCCCAAATTGACACAGCCTCTGCGTCCCAAATTGACACAGCCTCTGCGTCCCAAATTGACACAGCCTCTGCGTCCCAAATTGACACAGCCTCTGCGTCCCAAATTGACACAGCCTCTGCGTCCCAAATTGACACAGCCTCTGCGTCCCAAATTGACACAGCCTCTGCGTCCCAAATTGACACAGCCTCTGCGTCCCAAATTGACACAGCCTCTGCGTCCCAAATTGACACAGCCTCTGCGTCCCAAATTGACACAGCCTCTGCGTCCCAAATTGACACAGCCTCTGCGTCCCAAATTGACACAGCCTCTGCGTCCCAAATTGACACAGCCTCTGCGTCCCAAATTGACACAGCCTCTGCGTCCCAAATTGACACAGCCTCTGCGTCCCAAATTGACACAGCCTCTGCGTCCCAAATTGACGAGGGGTTATGTGTTCACACCTCCACCAACCAACCTCCTCCTCCCCAGACCTCAGCAACCTTTGTGCATAGGAAGCAATATTTAAGAGGAAAGAAGAACACGACCAGGAGGGAACAGACATTATGAGGGGTTATGTGTTCACACCTCCACCTGCACCAACCAACCTCCTCCCCAGACCTCAGCAACCTTTGTGCATAGGAAGCAATATTTAAGAGGAAAGAAGAACACGACCAGGAGGGAACAGACATTATGAGGGGTTATGTGTTCACACCTCCACCTGCACCAACCAACCTCCTCCCCAGACCTCAGCAACCTTTGTGCATAGGAAGCAATATTTAAGAGGAAAGAAGAACACGACCAGGAGGGAACAGACATTATGAGGGGTTATGTGTTCACACCTCCACCAACCAACCTCCTCCCCAGACCTCAGCAACCTTTGTGCATAGGAAGCAATATTTAAGAGGAAAGAACACAAGACCAGGAGGGAACAGACAGGAAAGATAGAACATGACAACCCGAAACAATGGTCAGTCACGTAAACATTCAGAAACATGGCACAAAAGACCAACAGCTACAAACTCCAACGAAAAGAACATCAGGGTCCTTCTTAATTTTTACAACTCCCAACGATTCATAGTCACTTCCAACGATTCATAGTCACTGCCAACGAAACAGAATTTCACTAATTTCAATCATTTAACCTTGTAGTGTTCAGCGATCTTCAACGGCTGTTCTTTAGTACATAATTCTAACAGGTCCTCTGATGGAAAGCGAATGAACTTGTATACATGAGACACCATAGTCATAAGTAAATAATCTTGCTCAACCCCTCTGCTGAGCACATCAGACCACAACCAGAGAAATGACAATCACCCTGAGCACCACAGAAGAGAGATGAGATACGGAGCTTCCCCAAAACCTACAATAACTCAACCCTAGTCTTCGTGCAGATTTGCGGTGGGTATTTACGCACTGTAGCCCGCTGGCAAGGAAATAGAACTCCCCAGCATGCTGGCAAACTCCACCAAGCCACGGATGTGCCCCCGAGACAACTGCTCAGTCCACAGACACCACACAAAAATAACAAACATTTAACCATGCCCAACATGTCCAAAATTTAAACACGTCGCTAAGCCTATCAGGGGAAAAAGGCTATAGCTCCGGGTAGCAAGTTCCACTACCCTACACAAATCTCCTGAGGTACACAGCCGATTTACTCACCTCCTCAGACTGACTTCCCAACAGAAAGTAGAACAAGAGTTTCCAGGCTAGGCAGGGCCTGGAAACTAACCATTCTCTCTCCAACGCAGCACACAAACCAAACAACAAAGGCAACCAATACTGGGCCTATCAAACTCAATATGCAAACCAAACACGTACCTCCACGGTCTCCCAAACCAATAGTTCAAAGATCCCGGATGAGCCCCCACTTGTCACGAACCGGCTCAAGCCCGTAACAAAGGGAGACAACGTGGAGATAAGGAGTAACAAAATATATATTTATTAACTAAAGCAACTAAGGAAAATATACAATGGTGTGTGTAATCAGTAATCAGTAGTGTAAGTGAATGTTTTGCATGCATGAATGTGATAATGCAGGGTGTTGAAAGGTGCCAAAGCAAACAAACAAAAGGCCACCAAGAACCACAACACAATCTACAAAGGTGTCTGCATGGAGAGAGTCTCTTCCATGAATGTGGAAGAGGTCTATTTATCCTGGGAGACACATGGCCCAGGTGTTTCCCATGAAGCTGACGACCCTCCCAACTCCACCCACCGGCATCCTAATAAGGAAACAAGAACAGACAGAATACGGCAGACAGAGTGGGAGGGTCGTCACACACCCATGACCCAGCATACAACACCCTCTGCACTACTCTAACCCTGGTAACCTCAACCTATCTACCTACCTTTCAATGGCGCCATGTTCTTGAGGGGAAAAACAAGTCACCGTTAGTCCCCATTCGTGTGGCGCGGAGTGCCCGCTCCCTGTGACCGACAGAAATACAAACAATTATCACAAGCCCACCTTACCTCCTCCGTTTTCACCCACCCTGAAACCACATATTGATCAGCCAAAAGGCGGGTGTCCACTTTCTCCAAAAATAACAGACTTGTCTTTACCCTGACAATTGGTGCAGGGCTCAGACTCCAAGAACCTCACCAAACCTGCCACCTCTGGTAATTCGCACTCATTTTAAAAATGTATTTCACCATTATTTAACCAGGAAATGCCCATTGAGACCCAGAGTCTCTTTTTCAAGGTAGACCTGGCCAGAAAGGCAGCAACAATCAATACTTTACAGAATTCAAACATACACATAAACAACACAATTCAACAACATGATCCAGCATTTTTTTTTAAAGCCTTTACACTCCTCTATAAGAGTCTCCCGTCAAAAATGTTAATTCATTCAGTGGCACTAACATATCTAGATGAAGCATGGATTGTAAACTATTCCATGCCTCTGGTGCACAAGACAAGAAGGCAGTCATGCCTAATACTGTAAATGTCCTGGGGACTTTAAGTAGCAACCACCAAACAGACCGGGTATGGTAACTGCTGGTGGTGAAGGAGACCAGACTACAGAGATAAAGAAGGAGTTTACCCAAAAGGGCTTTGTAGATGAACACATACAAATGTAGCTTTCTGCGCATATAATGTGAGGTCCAACCCACCATTTAGTACAAGCGCAAGGATTCATGATAAACAGAGCCCAGTCTCTGAAAGACAGAGGAGGCTGCATGCATATAGAACAAGTCACCATAATCAATTACATAGAGAAAACGGTCCTGTACAAGCTTCTTTCTCGTCATAAGCGGGAAGTAAGTCTTAATACGAAAATAAAAACCCAATTTCTACTTAAGATCCCACACAAGACTATCCATGTGAACTTTAAAGGACAACTTGTCATTCAACCATATACCTAGGTATTTGTCAGATGACACTTTTTCAATGGATAAGCCACCAGATGTGACAATGCTAACCTCTGGCTGAGTGCGAGCTCTGGTGAAGGTCATGAATTTAGTTTTTTTGTACATTCAAGACCAGTTTGAGATCATAAAGGGAGGCCTGCAGTGACTGAAACGCAGTCTGGAGCTCTTCAACAGCCTGAACCAGAGAAGGAGCACATGAATATATGACTGTATCTGCATATACTGTAGATGTAACTTTGCTGGTTGCATCCCATTTCCCAAATCATTAATACAAATTGAGAACAACACAGGAGCTAAAATGGAACCCTGAGGCACACCTCTATTAATCTCAAGAAAGCTAGACTTGTGATTGTCAGTATATTCACATTGTGTTCTGTCAGAAAGATAGTCCTTGAACCAATTTACTGCCCCTTCAACAATTTGTCAAGTGAATCAAATGTCTTTTGATAAATCAACAAACAGAGCAGCACAATGTTGCTTTTTATCATTCACTTCCATAACTGGATAAGGCGTACAGCTCACTCTGTTTGCACTTGCCAGCAGCCTTCTTCGACCTACCATCTCCCTTTGTTCCAACATCTTCAACAGATTCACCCTCTACCACCCTCACTCTCTTCAACCTCCACCTCTCTCTTTCCCAACGTTCCTCCTCTGTATTCCAAGTATACGTCTCCTTGTGATAATATTGCATTTCTCCAAACAAACATTGCATTCTTGCCCTCTGAAGGGACACCATTTCCTCCTCCCTTGATCGTCACTACAACCGGAACTCAGTCACCAATGACAGCTAGCTTTATTTTCAGTGTTGGATGCATTGGTGGACTGCGACAAAAATTCAGCCCTGGCATTTTGGCCACATCAGCCCACATCACTGTGCACCCAGACTGTCAAGAATATTACCGAAGGTGGCTCCCCTTATTGTTCGGTTGGCGGTCGCCGGTCTACTAGCTGCCACCGATCCTTTGTTCCGTGTTCGTTTGGTTTTGTCTAATTGTTTTCGCCTGTTCATTGTTTGGTTGTTAGGGTGGTGTTATTTAAGGTCGTTTAACCCGCTTCTGTTTGTGCGGGCTTGTTCTTCTGTATTTGTGAGAGGTGTTAGTGTTTTGTTGGGTTTTCGCGCTGTCCTGGTATTTTTACCTATGGGTACTTATTGTAGTAATAGTTACGCCTGTGTTGGGTATAACTATTTTGTTATTTTTGATTTCGGACATTAAAGCATGTTTTTTCCCCGAATCCTTTGCTCTCTGCGCCTGACTCCACACCCATTCACTCATTGAGCGTTACACAGACAGCAACATTCAAACCTGTCCAGCATTGCCAGCATTTCATTTGATTTATGAACTGTGCTATCTGGAGTGCTCAACGAGTAGTTTAAAGAAATGAAGTAGACAAACTGCCTGTGATTTGAAGTTCTATGAAATGAGTCTGTGTAGTTACTAAGTGATACTGAGTGGCAGGTCATTTTCTTTGACTGTCATCCACTTTTACAACCGTTTGATCCCCCCTTGGTATTGTAGAGTCTATGTATAAGTCATGTGTACAGAGTGTACAAAACATTAGGAACACCTTCCTAATATTGAGTTGCACACCCTTTTGCCCTCAGAACAGCCTCAATTCTTCGGGCATGGACTCTACAAGGTGTCGAAAGCGTTCCACAGGGATGCTGGCCCATGTTTACTCCAATGCTTCCCACAGTTGTGTCGAGTTGGTTGGATGTCCTTTGGGTAGTGGACTATTCCTGATACACACAGGAAACTGTTGAGCGTGGGAAAACCCAGCAACGTTGCAGTTAATGACACACTCAAACCGGTGCGCCTGGCACCTACTACCCTACCTTGTTCAAAGGCACTTAAATATTCTGTCTTGCCCACTCACCCGCTGAATGACACACATACATCTGTCTCAAGGTTTAAAAATACTTCTTTAACCTGTCTCCCCTTCATCTACATTGACTTGAAGTGGATTTAACAGGTGACATCAATAAGGGATCTTAGCTTTCACATGGATTCACCTGGTCAGTCTGTCATCGAAAGAGCAGGTGTTCCTAATGTTTTGTACACTGTGTATATCACACCAACTGACTTGTTCTTTGGATGTTGTTCACACAGGAGACCGTGTTGAGACATTCTCTACATCCAGAGAGCAACAGCAGAAAGATCACAGAGCAACGAGGTCTCACAACTGCCCACATTGCGAGGAGATGTTCCCATTTCTATAAAAAAAAATACACCTAAAAATACACACAGGAGAGAATCCGTATTACTGCACTGACTGTGGGAAGTGCTTCACAAAATCACAAGCTCCATCAGTTCATCAGAGAGTGCACATTGGAGAAAAGCCTTTCTCCTGTTCTGACTGTGGGGAGAGTTTCTCTCAACTGGGCAGCTTTAAAAAACACCAAGGTATACACACAGGTGAGAAGCCCTACTCCTGCTCTGACTGTGGGATGAGTTTCTCCTGATTGGATACCTTAAAATATCACCAATGGGCAGTTTCCCATTGAAGAAAATTGACATGGTTCCTGTCTGCTTAAGTGGGCACTCTCTCTCGCGTGACCATCTTTGAGCATGCGTTCCCGTGCGAGATCACAGCTCATGCGAAAGACAGGAACCTTGACCCTTTTTATGGGGAAAAAAAACATGCATTTAAATTTATCCACCATCTTTGATAAACAGGGCATTCGGAAAGTATTCAGAACCCTGGACTTATTCCACTTTGTTACGTCACAGCCTTATTCTAAAATTGATTATTTAAAAAAAATCCCTCATCGATCAACACACAATACCCCATAATGACAACCCCAACCCACCCAGTTGACCATTTTAAAATGCTGGAAGTCCTCAATGCCAATGTCCATGCTAAAACGGGTTATGTCCACCTAGATATCTCTATCTTGATGGAATAAGCTTGTACACATCAGATCATATAAAGATGGTGTGGTGATTCGTTTTCTTTCAGCATTAGTTTGGATGGATAATTTTTTATACTACACAACTATGACTTTAATGATACACAGGCTTTAAAATGACTACGTCTTTATTAAATCATCTTTTAAAACTCAACGTGTTATTTTAGTCATTGATAGTGAATGTGTTTGGAGATCTGCATTGAACTTAATTGATCAGCCAATGAAAAATTGTTTGTACATGAATTTGTGCTGGTCAAATGCTCCTTCACTTTTGTATGATTAACTACAAAAATGTTTTAAGAGAAATCATTTGTCTGAAGCAGAAAAACACAGGAAATTCAAATGAGCATCACAAAGCTACATTTGACCTATGTACTAGCAAGGTTTTTCAGCTTATGCAGCTTTCACACCTGCTAGAGCAGTGTTTCCCAAACTCGGTCCTGGGGCCCCGCTTGGGTGCACGTGTAGTTTTTTGCCATAGCAATACACAGCTGAATCAAATAATCAAAGCTTGATGATGAGATGATTATTTAAATCAGCTGTGTAGTGCTGGGGCAAAAACCAAAATGTGCACCCAGTTGGGGCCCCAGGACCGAGTTTGGGAAACCATGTGTTAGAGTATTGTAGCTTAATTGATCTACTGTACTCAATGCAGTTTCCCTCGACCTCTAGGGGGCCTCCCACCCCAAAATAAAAATGGTTTATCTGGAATGCAAGTCATGTGCCCAGGGGCCCTGACCTCCAGGGGGCCCCCATTGATTGTGTAAGTCACTCTCACTCAAATATCAGATGAACATATGTAATGGCAAAATGTGTAGAATTGCAAGATCGCAAGCCAGCTGGACTTCGTGTCAATTGCTTCATGTTGACATGAGGGGACGTGTGCGCACAGTGTACTTCTATAGAAGTATTTGAAAATAGGTTACAATTATTTCCTTGAAATAGCCTATGATTTTAAAATACTTAATTCCAAAAATATTAGTTCAAATAACCCTATAACCAAACAGACCTGGTTCAAATACATGGGATTGAGGTGCCTTTGAATGGGGAATAGCAGTAGATGCCAGGTGCACCGGTTTGTGTCATCAACAGCAACGCTGCTGGGTTTTTCACGCGCAACAGTTTCCCCATGTGTGTCAAGAATAGTCCACAACCCAAAGGACATCCAGCCAACTCGACAACTGTGGGAAGCATTGAAGTGAACGAGCCAACAACCCTGTGGAACGCTTTCAACACATTGTAGAGTCCATGCCCTGACCAATCGAAGCTGTTCTGAGGGCAAAATATATCTTGTACACTGTGTAGGTTCACACACAATCCCTCTTATGTCAACAGCTGGCTTGCGATCTTGTTTCTTCTGTACTCAAACCTTCAAATGTAGGCAAACATTTAAAAAAATCCTACAAATGATTCACTCCCTCTCGCATACCTATGCACATTCACCCATTTTGAAGTAAAATAAAGTTAGCCAGGTTTTCGTGCGCAAACCTTTATTTCAATGGCATCACAAAGATATCAGCATTTGCATTGGCTCTGATAAATATAACACTTATATTTGTGTGAGAAAAACAAACTGCAGTGATGAATCTGAGGGATAAAAACATGCATTCAGTGTGTGGACCACTCGACTGTTATCAATACTGTTTAAGATAAATCAGTCATTCATGATTACAGAGACAAGAGTGATGATATGGGAGTTACTTCCGGATCCTATCAATTTAATGCCATAATTAGATGGAATACTTCTCTTCCAGGAACACAAACAGAGCTTCTGAAAAAAACAGTTTAGCTAATACCTTTAATGTATACATTTTTGTTAGTACTGACATGCCAATATAATCTCTGTGTGACTGTGGCTAATAGCTATTGCATTAACACAACCCCCTGGCCTTTTAGGTTCACTGACTGTAAAAAGGGCAGAGAGGACATAGTCCTGCTTCAACGCTTAGATCAAGTAGAGGTCAATCAAGATCATCTCAGCCTGTTCATAGAAAACAACTAGGACTAAGATAATAACTGTCCAAGTTCCTTGATAGGATGAAGTCTCTATCCTTTGACTTACTTATATAGCCTAACACACGAAACCATGCACTTAACATGGAGATATTGTACATTGCACAGTTTGGGGGTTAGTGTTAACCCTCACAGTGTAGTCAAATAGGCACAAACAATACTACTGCAATACAACCATACTCCTTATAGCTTTACATCCTTACCAATTTGACATCTTTACTAACTCCTATGCGTTCTACACACAGATCATCATTTTAGAAGGAGTCAGTAGGGCACAGGGGTTGCCTATTGGAGCCTACTGGGGTACAGGAGACCAGATCTCGATAAGGGTCATCATAGTCGGGTGGCTGAATCTAGAGACCAACAGAGAAGTGTCCACCAGCTGCCAGTCTATCCACCCTACAAGGTCTTCCCCCTCTGATGGGCCATCTTCATTCCCCCCCAGAGGAGCAGTAAAGCCCCCCTTCTCCTCCACGTTGAAGAGCATTCCTCCCTGGAACAGAGATTGAGCAGGATGCACAGGTGTCACATTTATTATGCTCCCCGTCAGTGTTATTCTTTCCTGTTATTTCTATCATGCGGGACACAGGGTAAACGGAGTTCCCAACACCTTAACCACCATTAATATAGCGTCATAATTTAAAATAAATACCGGTGGAAAGATTTGTAATAGTATGAACCAACATCGTACCATAACGCTAACTAGAAACTGTTTTTAGATTCTCAAAAATATGAATATATAGCCCATCAATGTTTCAGCACCATCTGTCATATACAACTTAATCTTTCATTCGTGTATCTTTGCAATTTTACAACCTACAATTCAATAACTAAAGAGCATAAGAGGCTGACGTTTTCATCTGTGTGCGCTTTACTTACCATTGTCAGCGATGGGTACCGCGGATGTAGGAGCGGCTCACCGGCTGGGTCCAAAATCCGGACACACATCATAACATGTAAATTATGTAGGATAGGAAAACAAGTCCCATGATAGCAAAAAACATCAACACTAAAATGTCCAACATGATGAGAATGCCAGAAATGGAGGATGCAGATGTATCGCCAGAACACACGACGAAGAAATTGGAAGCCCCCTTAAAACCGGCGCAGATCGGGGGAGATCGGAAATAGCCGGAGCAGAATAATCTCTTCTCTGCACGAAACCCCTCCCCGCCCTATACTTTCTATAATATTGTACGCGTGAAAGCATACGGGTAGACATTAAAACCAGGTTAGGGAGTAGCGTAAAACATGTGACATTTATTTTTGCTGAGGACCCGGTCCCATATACATGTAATACATGCAATCTGCGTTTAGTGTTCAGCAAAGTCGTAGTCATATAGTCAAGGAATCACACCGAATGAGGAAGAATTTACACCGAATGAGGAAGAATTTACACCGAATGAGGAAGAATTTACACTGAAGGAAGCAAATATTACTGGACGCTACTGAGTAAAAATGACATTTTATTTAATCTGTAGAATATTTAAGTACAATTCGAAGTGCTGAAACAGGGCAACATGAGATGCTTTTATCAGTTCCTTAAAATTCAACTGGAGATTCTTTTAAGAATGTCAATATATGCATGTAAAAAAAAAAAATCTGAATAACAAAAATGCTATCAAAACAAAATCATTTTTTGATGGAATGCACAACATCGGTCTGAATGCTAGGTCAGTGTTTGTGGTTGGTTGATTTATATCTGCACTTCCTATACCAGTATCATACAAAAGCAAGGAATGGTTGATTCATCAGAAGCATAGGACATAAGAGTCTTTAATTGGGGTAGAAGGTTGGAGGACTCTTGGCCATAGGACTGATATGACCACATACATTGGGGGAGGAGAACAAGGTGATGATATGAGATATGATACTGCAGAGTTGTAGGAGTGATACCAAAGCAGAAGAGAATATTGGTCTCCTGGCAGATTCCTAGTCTTTCCTTACACCCAGGTTGGGGGTAGTAGTACGCTTTCCTAGTAGCATCCCTTTCCTAGCCCCATCCAGCTCAATACAGACAATAACATGGTACAATAATAATGTCTACACCTTGCCGCTGTGGTCTATCATCACTCAAGTCACACAAAAACACAATTGGCTTGTCTTTAGCCACTTTGGATTGGCTTCCCTCCAACTACCACCATCATTCACCTCGCTCCGAAATCACCCTAGCAACTAAAACAAAATCACTGCAAAGGAAAAACAGCTGTGGCAGCCAACGTAGGCTTGGTTTATTCCCCATCTATAAAACACACCAAAGCCTCCCAAGTAGCCACGGCTATTTTATTTTGAGAGGCATTGACTGCAGATACTGTACAAGGCCAACCAAATTCATAAAAACTCCAACACCCCATTCACGTCAAGCCAAACCACCTCTTCCTCCTCGCCCTTTCTTCAGTTACTGCAGCAAAGCAAGAGAGACTTCAAATGGCTCTGCCCCAAAACTGCCCTTCATACAGTGTACGAGTTTTAAAATGTCCAGTTGTCAAGTAGAGATCATAGATGCTAAATGCCAGCCTAGACTTACTTTAAAAAAAAAAAATTTATCAGGATGGCAATCTGATTATCTAGTCGGGTTGAGGTGTGCGTTGTGTTCATTCTAATTCATTTAAGCATCATTGTTATAACTCATCACATTACAAAGTTGAAGCCAAAATGATATGAACGGTCAACACCTAACTTACTGTCCAACACGTCCCACCACACTGGTACTAAAAAGGGTACCGTTTACCCTTTATACTGCCCCTTCACCTCATTAGATCAAAATCATTCCACACTACAGCTTTAGTCTGCAGGCAAAAGCCCCTTCCTTCCCCAGCACCATGACCTACAACCCAAAACTGTACAACACCACTATCAAATCAGGCTACACGGCGGGAGTACGGCTTTGTTTTTATAAAGCGGAACAAGACTTTTAATCCCATTCCCCCCCCCCTCACCTGTGACAGTCACAGCGCATCAGAGAAGGGGAAGAAACAGTAGGGTGGGAAAGATAAGGGAAGAAGTAAGTGGTCGAGGAGGAGTTCACCGCGTCCCTCTCCCAGCCTCACACGGTCCCTCAGGACACGGAATGTACAACGATCCGGCGGCACTGGAAGAACCTGCCCCTGACAGGACATCCAGACAGATCTCGTAGCTACGACTATGAAAGTTACGCCATTGTCGCGTAAACATTTCTCAGTTTTCTGTGCAACTACATAGGTAGGGAATGTCCTCTGGAAATGTGTGCCTATAGAATGTCAGAGATTATCTATAAATGCGGGCGAGAGAGCGGGGGCCTAATGTTACTGAGCGCCATGACGACTGCTCATTAATGAGCATGTGAATATTCATGAGCCAGTGGCACTCCAGAACATTGCTCTCCAATGTTGGCACAACAAAACAGGCAAATTGGGTTGAGGAATTATCAGGCAAATACATAACCCATGATGGTTGATTTACCCCATGGATCTAAATCGGTGGGATTGCTAACCCAGCATACGCACACGTCTAGACAAAATTTGCGTGCCTTATTGGTTCATAAATCGAGTTGCCGTTTTATTTCCGAAATGTATTTGATACATTGCCATTTTTAAAATAAGCCTCTTAGAATACCAAACAAAAGCAAAGGGGGAAAAAAACAGCATGATAGGAAATTGAAACACTAACATTTACCACAGCCTGGATTTCTGACCCGGTTCAACACTTCTCATAACAAAGGACTGGAATGTTTAACAACAAAACAAGTGAAAAAAATAAACATTTGAAAAAAAGAAAAGATTGACAATACAGAATTGTTTTGGGAATTGTGTTTGGCCTTCGCGCTTACGATTGATAAACTCGGATGTTGGTTCTCTTGGAATAGGGGCAGGACCTGGCCTGATCCTACCCCCTCTCTCCGCCCCAGACCCCCTCCAACCATCACGTCACTCATCTTCCTGTAAGACTGTCGGAAGGCATGAGGCTGCGAGCGGGAGACAGCAAGAATGAGGAATAGCTTCACACCCACTGACTAAGGTGATGACATGATTGTAAGAAGATTGTAACCACATCCCCTAACTAACTCGTCCCTGATCCCTCCTGTACTTCAAATGCCTGAACTTGAGGTACAAGGCAATGCAGGAGGCGCTCTTCAGTTTAGATAGGATTCCAGTTGAGTTTCAGAACAATACCCACAATGCAGTGCAGGACAGGGTAAGACAGGTGAGGTAACAGATAAGTACTATTGATAAATGCGTACGTGTAGTTATAGAAATATATAAGACCTCTCTGGTAAGACTGATACTGTAGACTGCTCACTGACTGGCTGATGCAACAACAATGGGGTATTGATGGATAATGGAATGTACACAAGTCAAATATTCAAGCTGAGTAACTGCCCAGATATAGTAAGATTCTACACTAAGCTTCCAGTCAGACCAATTTCAACCAGTTTGAAAAACGGAAAAAAGAAGAAAAAACAACTTCTGAAGATGCCACACCCACATTCCAAACTCATTTTCTCATGACCACATTGGCCTCAGTTCTCTGCTGTCATGGCAACTTGATTGACAAATGGGGAGGTTCATATCGTTTTGCATCATAGTTTGCTGGAAAATGAAGTGCTGTAGCTAGGATAGTTGTGATACACTATGACCCCTGACGTATATATAGCCTGTAAGATGGAGGCATGTTACTTCTGTAAGACTTAAATTCCATTTGTGACTGCTTTTTTTTAGTGGACCGAAGAATTGGGACAGAGACAGGCAGACAAACAGACAGACAGGAGACGGCAGCACAGAGAGTCTGTCGTTGGAGGAGAGCAGACCGGGGGGGGGGGGGGGGGGGTCTTACAGGACAGATCAGAGAACGAGTGAAAGAAATAGAAAGCGGCATTAAGATGAGATGGCACTGGGCTTTTCATTTGCTTCTCTCCCTCCCACACTTCTCCTTCTCAGATCAGATGGCCTCTACATAGTTAGCAGGCAGCATGCCCTGCTGGCCAGTGCGCTCGACACGGCCGTACATCCAGCCCTCGTCGATCACCTGCGCGTCCACGATCACATCTCCCTCCTGGAAGCCCACCTCGTCCTCGTCGGCTGCAGCATAGTCATACACCGCCTGGTATCGCTTCTACACACAGGAAGAGAAGGGGGAGATATATATATATATATATAGAACGAGTGAAAGAGAGAAGAGAAAAAGAGAAAGAGGAGAAAAAGAGAGAAAGAGAAAGAGAGAGAGAAAAAAGAGAGAGAAAAAGAGGGAGAGAGATGGAGGGTGAGGGGATGTAAAGGAATAGGAGGGAGGGAAGGGAGAAGGTACGGAAAAAGGGAGAGAAAGAGAACATGAAGTTCCTATAACACCACCTTCAACAGAGACAGTCAGTCTCTGCTACAAGACAAAGCTACTGGGGGGGGGGGGGGGGGGGGGGGTCATGTGGATACTGCCAAACACAGTGGAGGTCCCCATGCAGAGAGAACAGTGCTTACGTCCCAAACGGCACCCCTTTCCCTAAATAGTGCATTACTTTTGACCGGGCCACAATGGGCCCTGGTAAAAAAAAGCAGTGCTTTAAATAGGGAATAGGGTGCCATTTGGGATAGATCCTAACACAAGAGAGAGGAGGGTTCTGTCTCACCCCGGAGCTGGGAGGGGGGGCGGCGGCCACCTGACGGACTGGTCCAGGAGCCGCTGCTGACTCATAGCTGTAGTTCTTAGACGCAGCAGGGGGCTGGTGGGGCTGCTGGAACACTGGTGAGAGAGGGGGAAAAGGAGAGGGGGAGGAGAGAGCCAGAGATAGCGAGAGAGAGTTGGGGAGAGAGAATTGTGAGAGGGAGAGTGAGTGATTGAATCAGAGTGAAGGATTGACATTTCTGGCTATTCAGTCTGACAAATGGGATCCCCCATTCCCCGGGACTCTGAAACAATCCCCCCTATCCCTCCATCTAACTGGCACCTCATTGGTCAGCCCCGGGGCTCTGATACAGAGAATTCCACAGCACAGCAAGTCAAAACTTGCAGCCATCATTTAGCGCCTTTCAGTCAATTATTATAACAATGACTCTCTGTGATATTGAGAGGTGATAACATGTACACAGTGAATGCACAGGTTAACCACTAGCTCACAATCATTGTATTCACGTGTGCTAAAAAACAGGAACTGTCCACAGAGCAGAAAAATCAAAAATGTTATGCCCAGGGATAAATGTAACCATGTGTCTACTCTCACTGATGTTAAAGCTACAAAATGTAATCAAATTTTGGTCTTGAAAAATATATTTTAGATGGTACAATAATTCTCTACACTTTACTTGCTTGTGAAATTAGGCAGACCATTGGAATTTTAGCAACCAGGAAATGTCATCGTGCATCTTTAATAAATGTATTTTCATAGTGTGTGTGTGTGTGTGTGTGTGTGTGTGTGTGTGTGTGTGTGTGTGTGTGTGTGTGTGTGTGTGTGTGTGTGTGTGTGTGTGAGAGAGAGACAGAAACAGCATGTGTACCTGGATTGGGGCTGTTGGGCTGGGGAGATGGGATTTCTCCTCCCATCCTGTTCTTCTCAAACTCCTCATGGTACTTAATCTGTGTACACACACACACACACATTATATTTACATTGTGACATTTGTCATTTAGCTCTAATACATAGTGGCTAGATATAACACCCAGACGTCATGTATGCTGCTGCTTAGTTTGATAAGAAAATTCAGATTGCATCCTGTTGACTGTACCAGTCCAGCAGATAACTATTTAGAGCAGGGAAATAAAGAGCAGTTCCTGTTGTGTCCAGCAGGTGTCTCTAGATCCCTCTCCACGCAGTAGGGCTGCGTGTGTAATAGGTGCGGCGCTACAGTGCTAAGCTACGTGCTTCTTCATTTCTACAATAGGCCTGCTGACACAGGAAATGACATCGCAGCCGGAAGTTGGGTGACCTCAGCGCTGCCTAGCAACCCTTGCTGACACATCACCAGGAACAGGTGAAATGAGAAAAAGTGGAGAGAGAGCGAGAGAGAGACAGGCCTAAAGCGAGGGTAAGAAATTGAAAAGATTAATAGAGACCCAAAGGAGGAAGACAGAAAAGAATGGTGCAAAATATATCATGTCTAACAAAAATACTGGGTGCAAATGACCTTTTAGTCACATGAGCCAACATTACAGTGAAATGCTTACTTACAAGCTCCTAACCAACAATGCAGTTTAAAAAATACAAATAAGAAATAAAAAGTAACAAATAGTTAAAGAGCAGCAGTAAAATAACAATAACGATATTATATACAGGGGGTATCGGTACAGAGTCAATGTGTGGGGGCACCAGTTAGTCGAGGTAATATGTACATGTAGGTAGAGTTATTAAAGTGACTATGAATAGCAGAGTAGCACAGGAGTGAGGGGGGGTACCGCTTGCCGTGCGGTAGCAGAGAGAACAGTCTAGTGTGGTTGGAGTCTTTGACCATTTTTAGGGCTTTCCTCTGACACCACCTTGTATAGAGGTCCTGGATGGCAGTACATGCTTTCCTTATTTATTCAGGTAAATCAAAGCTGCATCACAACCAGCAGCACCAGCCCTAATATAACAACCCAGCCAACATCACAGAGAGAGACAGCATTCATCTCCAAATGACCAATAAACCTGGAGAGAGACAGATCCTTTTCTGCAGTATAACAGCCCTACTATTCCCAGCCTGACTGAATGATAAGACTGACACAGCCTAGATTCTGCCCCCTCTCTCCCTCCCTGGGTGGGTGAAAGAGGCCAGTGTGTTAAGCGGAGGAGAAGACCGTGTTAAGCATGAGTGAGGATATTGCGTTCAGTGACTGTGAGAAGACAGTTTTTTTTAATGTGAGAGAGCGAGCAACATGCTCAATATGTTACATGAGAGTCTGACATTACTTCTGTTTGTTTTGAAGGCGAAGGTTGCACACAGATGGTGTGTGTGTGTGTGTGTGTGTGTGTGAGAGAACAGGAAAAGCTCAGCCCATGCCAGTCTCACTCCCGGACACAAAATTGCCCCCCCCCCCTTCCTCTAAACCTTCACTACATGAATCAGTAGAAAGTTAAAGGAGGTAGGAAGGGAGAGAGGGCTGGAGAATTTAGTGAACGTTCTAAATGAATGTGAATTAAGAGTCATATGACAGAGCGATAAGGAGAGCGAGAGAGACGGGGACTAGTCCAGACAGACAGTTGTGAACGTGAAGGGGCTGGACATCTCACATTTCAAAGAGAGCTGGACATGTCGGTCTCTCTCTGGCCTACTGAGTGTGGGTCCATCCGAGGAGGAGGGAGAGAAAGTGGGGAAAGGAGGGAGAGAAAGAGATCAGCCGCACCCCTTGGCTTGGTCTGTCCTCACACACACTGTTCACAGCTGGGACACTGTAACAGACTTCTCATGACGTTTCTCTTCTCTGTATTTGCCTGGGGTTGTAGAAGTGTTGATGTGTGTGTGTGTGTGTGTGTGTGTGTGTGTGTGTGTGTGTGTGTGTGTGTGTGTGTGTGTGTTTCCAGTGTCTCAGACACACAGGATCTGTTCCTGTATGAAAGCAGTAATTAACCAACACCCTCCACACTCATTAAGTCATTAGAGAAGACCGAGCAGGGCAACTGTGCTACGATGTCAGGAGGCCCTAGGCAGCAGCCTTCTGCAACAGAGGACCACAGA
Source organism: Oncorhynchus kisutch (assembly GCF_002021735.2). Classification (NCBI taxonomy): domain Eukaryota; kingdom Metazoa; phylum Chordata; class Actinopteri; order Salmoniformes; family Salmonidae; genus Oncorhynchus; species Oncorhynchus kisutch. Next base: position 68,850,094 of record NC_034179.2, read on the forward strand.
GGGACAAAGTAACATAACCCTGTGCCCAGGCTTCACACAGTACTTCTGGACTAAGAGACAATCTGCACATCAGAGTGGTAAGGACGTGCATGAATACATACATAACACACATACATACTAAATGGTTTAAAGTATGTGGACACTCATTGAAATTCATGGATTCGGCTATTTCAGCCACAGCGGTTGCTGACAGGTGTATAAAATCGAGCACAAAGCCATGCAAACTCCATAGACAAACACTGGCAATATGATGGCCTTACTGAAGAGCTCAGTTACTTCCAATGTGCCACCGTCATAGGAAGCCACCTTTCCAACAAGTCCGTTTGTCAAATTTCTGCCCTACTTGACCAGCCCCGGTCAACTGTAAGTGCTGTTATTGCGAAGTGAAAACGTCTAGGAGCAACAACGTCTCAGCCGCGAAGTGGTAGACCACACAAGCTCACAGAACGGGGCTGCTGTGGGCTGAAGCTCTTTAAAAAATTCTGTTCTCGATTGAAACATTCACTACCGATTTCCAATCTGCCTCTGGAAGCAACGTCAGCACAAAAAAAAAATCATCAGGAGCGTCATGAAATGGGTTTCCATGGCCGAGCAGTTGCATATAAGCCTAAAGCTCACCACGTGCGTTGCCAAGCGTCAGCTGGAGTGGTGTAAACCTCGCTGCCATTGGACTCTGTAGCAGTGGACATGTGTTCTTCTGGAGTGATGAATCACACCTCACCATCTGGCAGTCTGAAGGACGAATCTGGGTTTGGCAGAAGCCAGGAGAACGCTACCTGCCCCATTGCATAGTGCCAGCTGTAAAGTTCAGTGGAAGAGGAATAATGGTCTGGGGCTGTTTTTCATGGTTCGGGCTAGGCCCCTTGGTTCCAGTATAGGGAAATCTTAACACTACAGCATACAATGACATTCTAGACGATTCTGTGCTTCCAACTTTGTGGTAACAGTTGGGGAAGGCCCTTTCCTGTTTCAGCATGACAATGCCCCCGTGCAGGTCCATATAGAAATGGTTTGTCGAGATCGGTGTGGAAGAACTTGACTGGCCTGCAGAGCCCTGACCTCAACCCCATCGAACATCTTTGGGATGAATTGGAACGCAGACTGCGAGACAGGCCTAATCCCCAAAATCAGTGCCCGACCTCACTAATGCTCGTGGCTAAATGGAAGCAAGTCCCCCAGCAATGTTCCAACATTTAGTGGAAAGCCTTCCCAGAAGAGTGGAGGCTGTTATAGCAACAAGGGGGGGACCAACTCCACATTAAGGCTCATGATTTTGGCATGAGATGTTCAATGAGCAGGTGTCCACATACTTTTGGCCACTTTTGGCCACTGGAGTGATAAAAGATCAGATGGTCATGTACAGGTAGAGATATTGGTGTGCAGAAGAGCAGAAAAGTAAATAAATAAAAACAGTATGGGGATGAGGTAGGTGAAAAGGGTGGGCTATTTACCAATAGACTATGTACAGCTGCAGCGATCGGTTAGCTGCTCAGATAGCTGATGTTTGAAGTTGGTGAGGGAGATAAAAGTCTCCAACTTCAGCGATTTTTGCAATTCGTTCCAGTCACAGGCAGCAGAGTACTGGAACGAAAGGCGGCCAAATGAGGTGTTGGCTTTAGGGATGATCAGTGAGATACACCTGCTGGAGCGCGTGCTACGGATGGGTGTTGCCATCGTGACCAGTGAGCTGAGATAAGGCGGAGCTTTACCTAGCATAGACTTGTAGATGACCTGGAGCCAGTGGGTCTGGCGTAATATATATGAGAGAGCGTGAGCGGTCAAAGGAGCCAGCACTGCAGGTAAGGGATAAAGACAGGCCTGAATCCCAAATGGCACCCTGATCCCTATAGTGCACTACTTTGACCAGGGTTCCATTTGAGACAACCTGAGGGAGAGAGATGGACTGGTTGTTGATCCCGTTCTGTGATAGGTACTGTGTGTGAGCGTTGACAGATAGACGTACGTTGCTGATATGGTCCTGTGTTTTCTTGATTCTCTGCATCTCTGGCGTGTCGGCCACAGCACTGAAACCTTTCCCTTTGTTCTTCTCAAACTCCTCCTTGTACTGCACCTGGAACACACAATCACACCCGGTCAGACCACACTGTATAGACATTGTAAATCCTAACACACACACACGTCAAGAGAGTCAAACGTTTCAAAAGAGTACAAAATAAGATCAAACCACATTTTATTTCGGTACATGCTTTGTAAACAAATCAAATGCATTTATAAAGCCATTTTTACATCAGCAACAACAGGTGTAGACTAACAGTGAAATGCTTACTTACGGGTGCAAACACAGAAAACAGAAAAGCAATAACAAGTAATAAATACACAATGAGTAACAACATGGCTATATACACAGGGTACCAGTACAGAGTTGATATGCAGGAGCACGAGGTAATTAAGATTAGTTTATATGTACATATAACTAGACATGAAATGTAAATAAACAGGCTATAGTTTTAATGATTTTAGCATGCGCGGGCCCGCCCACCCTCCCTCAAAAGTGGTGGTGACAGTCACTTCCTGTTGCCAGGGCAGGGAGACCATACACACAGGATGTGCTGACATAGCCTAATAAGGTCACACCAAGAGGTGTGTGTACAACAGAGGGCACCTCAGCCAACATGACAAGTAGGCCTAATGAACAGGAAAATCACTAGCCTATGTCAATCTACTATCCCCCATAGTTAAAACAGTTGACCTATTCTATTGATCAGTTTGTTGAGAAAGAAATGGCCTATTCCAAACAAATTCTGGGACAGTTGTGGGATGATAGATCCCAAATTCATACAAGCAGTAGGCCTAGGCTACATATAAAAATAAATAAATAATAAAATTGTTAAAAAGCAATGAGTCTGATGTAACCGATCAGAACGTTTAGCTTACAATGTTGATACTATTCATTCTTAACATTATACAATTGCAGAAATGCGCACAAGGCAGTAGGACACACGGAAATGTTCATTCCATAATGCAATTAGGGGACAACGCACCGCACATGTGAGCAGTTTGATGTGAAAGGTGAAAACATGTTAGACATTAAGAGGGGAGATCTAATATTCAACAACTAGCATGGGTTGCTAATACGACTAAAATTGTACCTTTGGATACTGGCCAATTAAAGAGTTTATTTTAAATTGCACGCTTTTGGCTAGGCTACTTTGAAACAAGGTAAGACATGCCTCATAATAAACTCAGCAAAAAAAGAAAACACCCCTTTTTCAGGACCCCGCCTTTCAAAGATAATTCGTAAAAATCCAAATAACTTCACAGATCTTCATTGTGAAGGGTTTAAACACTGTTTCCCATGCTTGTTCAATGAACCATAAACTATTATTGAACATGCACCTGTGGAACGGTCATTAAGACACTAACAGCTTACAGACTGTAGGCAATTAAGGTCACAGTTATGAAAACTAAGGACACTAAAGAGGCCTATCTACTGACTCTGAAAAACACTAAAAGAAAGATGCCCAGGGTCCCTGCTCATCTGCGTGAATGTGCCTTAGGCATGCTGCAAGGAGGCATGAGGACTGCAGATGTGGCCAGGGCAATAAATTGCAATGTCCATACTGTGATACGCCTAAGACAGCGCTACAGGGAGACAGGACGGACAGCTGATCGTCCTTGCAGTGGCAGACCACATGTAACACCTGCACAGGATCGGTACATCTGAACATCACACCAGCGGGACAGGTACAGGATGGCAACAACTGCCGGAGTTACACCAGGAACGCACAATCCCTCCATCAGTGCTCAGACTGTTCGCGATAGGCTGAGAAATGGTGGACTAACGCTGGACTGAGGGCTTGGACTGCAGGCCTGTTGTAAAGGCAGGTCCTCACCAGACATCACCTGCAACAACGTCACCTATGGGCACAAACCCACCGTCACTGGACCAGACAGGACTGGCAATAAGTGCTCTTCACTGACAAATCGCGGTTTTGTCCCACCAGGGGTGATGGTTTGGATTCGTGTTTATCATCGAAGGAATGAGCGTTACACCGAGTCCTGTACTCCGGAGCGGGATCGATTTAGAGGTCATGGTCTGGGGCGGTGTGTCACAACATCATCGGACTGAGCTTGTTGTCATTGCAGGCAATCTCAATGCTGTGCGTTACAGGGAAGACATCCTCCTCCCTCATGTGGTACCCTTCCTGCAGGCTCATCCTGACATGACCCACCAGCATGACAATGCCACCAGCCAAACTGCTCATTCTGTGTGTGATTTCCTGCAAGACAGGAATGTCAGTCTTCTGCCATGGCCAGCGAAGAGCCCGGATCTCAATCCCATTGAGCACGTCTGGGACCTGTTAGATAGGAGGGTGAGGGTTAGGGCCAGGAATGTCCAGGAACTTGCAGGTGCCTTGGTGGAAGGGTGGGGTAACATCTCACAGCAAGAACTGGCAAATCTGGTGCAGTCCATGAGGAGGAGATGCACTGCAGTACTTAATGCAGCTGGTGGCCACACCAGATACTGACTGTTACTTTTGATTTTGATCCCCCCTTTGTTCAGGGACACATTATTCCATTTCTGTTTGTCACGTCTGTGCAACTTGTTCAGTTTATGTCTCAGTTGTTGAATCTTATGTTCGTACAAATATTTACACATGCTAAGTTTGCTGAAAATAAACGCAGTTGACAGTGAGAGGACGTTTCTTTTTTTGCTGAGTGTATGTAGTAAAAAGTTCAGGTTTCAAACAATTAAGTATATTTTTTCAAAATGCATACTGCCTCCAGCTCATTGTAAAGTGGTGCGTGATAGTCTGATGAAGCCCAACTTCCGGTGCCTATTGTCACGTTCAAAACAACTGGGTACTCCGAGCTGGGAAATATCGGACTTCAGTGCGTTGACGTCAACTGGGAACAGTTGGGGGCGGGGACAAAAAAACAAAAAACAATTTGCTCCGACTGGGAAAACCAGTTTGGAACAGTAATCCAACTCAGAATTCCAAGTCTGGAACCGACTTACCGACCTGAAGTTCCCAGTTGTTTTTAAAGCACCATATGCATTTGCTGTTTGAGATGCTTCAGCATCTGGCATGTATGTGGCAATTTAAATTTGCCTAAATTTATAATTTACAGACCGATGACCATGACCAGTCAAAAGTATTTACATTGACTGGGATTTCTACCAAATAGTTTTAAAAAACCTTCTTTCACAATGAGATTTTTTCTTCTCCTGGAAAATTGGCTTGTGCCAATTTTATTTATCTGCTTTTTAAAATTTTTTAAATGAATAAAATGGCGGCCAAAAGCCGGCTATTACCAGTTAACGGAAACCCTGATGCATAGGCCTTTGTGTGTGCTTACCCCTCCCTTCCCAATGTGCCCTCAATATGAGAGGAAGTGGCCAGCCCATGTAGAATCAGATGGGTATCACTCTAATGACAATGAACACAGCAGCTCTCCCTCACACACAGCTAGCCTACTTTACCACCGAGGCAACACTTGTGTATTCATACACACACTACAGTAAACACACTAATTAAGTACCAACTTATTCACACACAGAAGTACATACTCAGCTTCCTTATGAAACATAACAGTCCCAGTAACATGTCAACAATGACGATCACTTCTCTCTGGTGCTAGACTGCACCAACAACGAATATCCGCCCGTCTGCCCACCCCTGGAAGAGCCTGCTGCAGTAATCCATTACCAAGCAGCACTCTGACCAGTCTCACACTTACAGAAATACAATCTATATATTATATTTCTACGACTACACTCATCTCTTACAGCCAGCCAGCGTTGTTCTAAGGATTGGGGCAGTCCCACTCCCTGTGTATTTGATGGGTTTATTGGTAGACAGGAAAGTGTAGAGAAGACAGGAAAGTATGTAGAGGTGCACTCTGGGCCAGAATGGAACCCATCCTGGCATGTTGGTCGGGGACTGCGGCTCTAAATGCTCCTTGAACACACAGGTCACCTGACTGCTGTTTGACTGACACCGCTGTCAGAGTGCTGACCTGTCCTCCCCCCACACACACACACACCTTGTGAGGGTAGGCAGGAGATGACTGGGCCATGATTCACAACGTGTGTGACGTGTGGGTCCCATTTGTGTTAAATGACTAAATATAGGCTACACACACACACACACACACACTCTCTCTCTCTTTTCAACATTTGATCTTTCTGGTTCCTCTCGTGTGTAAGTGGAAGAGAGAAAGTGTACATATGTTTTGAGTGTTAATTTGAATTTCTGGGCATGCAATGCATTTGGAAAGTATTCAGACTTTTTCCACATTTTGTTACAGCCTTCTAAAATGGATTAAATAAAACATTCCTCAATCTACACACAATGACAAAGCAAACAGGTTTGTAGAAATCTTTGCACATTTATTACAAATTAAAAACAGAAATAACTTATGTAAATAAGTATTCAGACCCTTTGCGACTCGAAATTGAGCTCAGGTGCATCCTGTTTCCATTGATCATCCTTGAGATGTTTCTACAACTTCATTGAGTCCACCTGTGGTAAATTCAATTGATTTGGAAAGGCACACACCTGTCTATATAAGGTCCCACAGTTCAGTGCATGTCAGAGCAAAAACCAAGCCATGAGGTTGAAGGAATTGTCCGTAGAGCTCCAAGACAGGATTGGGTCAAGGCACAGATCTGAGGAAGGGTACCAAAAAATGTCCGCCAAGACTCTTCCTCGAGCTGGCTGCCCGACCAAACTGAGCAATTGAAGAAGGGCCTTGGTCAGGGAGGTGACAAAGACCCAAATGGTCACTGACAGAGCTCTAGAGTTCCTCTGTGGAGATGGGAGAACCTTCCAAAAGGACAACCATCTCTGCAGCACTCCAAATCAGGCCTTTATGGTAGAGTGGCCAGACGGAGGCCACTCCTCAGTAAAAAAGGCACATGTCAGGTCGCTTGGAGTTTTTCCCAAAAGGCACCTCAAGGACTCTCAGACAACAAGAAAAGAGATTCTCTGGTCTGATGAAACCAAGCTTGATCTCCAGCCTGAATGCCAACTGGAGGAAACCTGGCACCATCCCTACAGTGAAACATGGTGGTGGCAGGATCATACTTTGGGGATGTTTTTCAGAAGCCGGGACTGGGAGACAAGTCAGAATCGAGGGAAAGATAAACAGAGCAAAGTACAGAGATCCTTGATGAAAACCTGCTCCAGAGCGCTCAGGACCTCAGACTGGGGCAAAGGTTCACCTTTCAACAGGGCAATGACCCTAAGCACACAGCAAAGAGAACACAGGAGTGGCTTCGAGACAGGTCTCTGAATGTCCTTGAGTGGCCCTGGCAGAGCCCGGACTAGAACCCAATCCAACATCTCTTGAGAGACCTGAAAATAGCTGTGCAGCAATGCTCCCCAAGCGGACCTGACAGAAGATTGAGAGTATCTGCAGAGAAGAATGTGATAAACTTCCCAAATGCAGGTGTGCCAAGCTTGTAGCGTCATACCCAAGATGACTAGAGACTAAATCGCTGCCAAAGGTGCTTCAACAAAGTACTGAGCAATACTTATGTAAATGTGCACATTTTTATATAAATATATACATTTGCAAACATTTCTTTAAAAAAATGTTTTTGCTTTGTCGTCATGGGATAGAATGGTGAGGGGGAAAAAAACTATTGAACACATTTTAGAATAAGGTACCAATGTAACAAAATGTAGAATAAGTCAAGGGGTCTGAATACTTTCCGAATGCACTCTATGTGATCATAACAGTCGGGCAACCAAATTGAGCACTGCTGACTGCCTTTCAGATATTCTGCCAATCCCTCTACTGTTGTCTACTAAATACAGTTGAAGTCGGAAGTTAACATACACCTTAGCGAAACACACTTAGTTTTTCACAATGCCTGACATTTAATCCTAGTTCAAATAAAGTGGTGATCCTGATTATTTATTTTTTTAAGAATTTGAACTTTCAGAATAATAGTAGAGAGAATGATTTAGTTCAGCTTTTATTTCTTTCATCGCATTCCCAGTGGGTCAGAAGTTTATATAGACTTAATTAGGATTCGGTAGCATTGTCTTTAAATTGTTTATCTTGGGTCAAACATTTCGAGAAGCCTTCCACAAGCTTCCCACAATAAGTGGGTAAATTTCAGCCCATTCCTCCTGACAGAGCTGGTGTTACTGAGTCAGGTTTGTGGGCCACCTTGCTCGCACACGCTTTTTCAGTTCTGCCCACAAATGTTCTATTGGATTGAGGTCAGGGCTTTGTGATGGCCACTCCAATACCTTGACATTGTTGTCCTTAAGCCATTTTGTCACAACTTTGGAAGTATGCTTGGGGTCATTGTCCAAGTGTACCAGTCCCTCCTGCAGCAAAGCACCCCCACAACATGATGCTGCCACCCCCGTGCTTCCCGGTTGGGATGGTGTTCTCCGGCTTGCAAGCCTCCCCCTTTTCCTCCAGACATGACGATGGACATTATGGCCAAACAGTTCTATTTTTATTTCATCAGACCAGAGGACATTTCTCCAAAATGTACGATCTTCGTCCCCATGTACAGTTGCAAACCGTAGTCTGGCTTTTTTATGACGGTTTTGGAACAATTGCTTCTTCCTTGCTGAGCAGCCTTTCAGGTTATATCGATATAGGACTCGTTTTACTGTCCATATAGATACTTTTGTACCTGTTTCCTCCAGAATCTTCACAGGGTCCTTTGCTGTTGTTCTGGGATTGAGTTGCACTTTTCACACCAAAGTACGTTCATCTCTAGGAGACAGAACGCGTCTCCTTCCTGAGTGGTATGACGGCTGCGTGGTCCCATGGTGTTTATACTTGCGTACTATTGTTTGTACAGATGAACGTGATACCTTCAGGTGTTTGGAAATTGCTCCCAAGGATGAACCAGACTTGGAGGTATACCATTTTTTTCTGAGGGCGTGGCTGATTTCTTTTGATTTTCCCATGAAGCAAATAGGCACTGAGTTTGAAGGTAGGCCTTGAAATAGATCCACAAGTACAACTCCAATTGACTCAAATGATGTCAATTAGCCTATCAGAAGCTTCTAAAGCCGTGACATAATTTTCTGGAATTTTCCAAGTTGTTTAAAGGCACAGTCAACTTAGTGTATGTAAACTTATGACTCACTGGAATTGTGATAGTGAATTATAAGTGAAATAATCTGACTGTAAACAATTATTGGAAAAATGACTTGTGTCATGCAAAGTAGATGTCCTAACCGACTTGCCAAAACTATAGTTTGTTAACAAGAAATTTGTGGAGTGGTTGAAAAACGAGTTTTAATGACTCCAACCTAAGTGTACATCAACTTCCGACTTCAACTCTACACCCCAACTCTCCTGTTCTAGCAGTTGGACAAACCAATGCATTTTCCAGACAGTTTTATTAAGGCCAACTGTCTCTCATAACCTTTCACCCACAGTCTTCTCAATACCCCCAAATCTCCCCTCTCTCCAAACCATGTCCAGATCTCCAAGCAGCCACCAGGCCTCAAAGCCTGGCCGATAGAAATCAGCCTTCTATCACAGGAAGTACCAGAATAACAGTCTATTTTGAAAGAGGGGAGGAAAAAAAACAAAATACCCAAACTGGGTCACCTGTTATTGCTATAATAAGATGAGATTGGAGACTTGCTCTCTGTGAACTAAGAGTTGGTGGTGTGTGTGTGTCCGTTTTAGAGCTACTGCACTTTGTCATATGATGTAGGCGGTGTGTGTTTACACGTAGCAGAGATGTGGAGCTGGTTGATCTCCTCTGTAGGTTGGTGCTGTAGATACTAGCTCCAGCATCTGTCAGTTGTCTCATTAGCCTCTGTGTGTGTGTGTGGCTGGTCTCTTATCTCTGTGTGGCCATGTTGTCTCAGCTTTTGTTTACTGGACTTCTAGGATCCACCCAGTCCTCTTGGAGCCCCCTGGGAGCTGGTTAGCAGACTACATACACTGGGACAGTCAGTCAAGTATGGCTGCTAATCCACAGCTAAACCCGACACAAGCACACTCACAGAGAGAAACAAACACAGAGACACAAACACACGCCCATCCCCTCTGCATGTAATCCGGATTGGTGGTGGTGGTGCTGTTAATCAGCATGGGTCTGGACTGTGACTGACTGCAGTGGCCATTTCTCCAAATCTAGTCTTCTAGTCATCCTCTCACTTTATACAGAGAAAGAGATGGAACGAGAGAGACACTAGGTGAGGGGGCATCGGGACTGAGTCGGACTATCGCTTCCAGTCCACATGACTCTTGTGGCAAAGAGAGCTGGCGAAGAGTGAGTGTGTGATATATGGGGGGGGAGGGAGGGGGGGGAATCAAAGCGAAGAGAGAGACCGGCACAGATGGTGTTTTTCTACATGGGGTGTTAGTCTGTTCAACAAACTACTAATAACCTGTCCTCCTAAATACGTATCATAATCACACTTGAGAACATGGGAACATTATTAATATAAACTAAAGGATTTGTAAATGTAGCTGTGTGTGAGTGGAGTAAGTGTGTGGGGAATACTCCATGTACCGGTGGCTGACTAAGGGTCCTTTTGTGAGCCTCCTATAGACGTTTCCTGAACACACTGTGTGGCCGTAGCAGAGGCCCTGTCATAGAGTATTAGAGGAGTAGACAGGAAATAGGCTCTGACTCAAACTGTCCGTGTGTCTCGGAAACTGTGAACATGCAAGTGTGTGTGTGTCTGTAGCTAGCTACTGTACGTCTGTGTGTGTGTGCCCATGCCAGCTCATGATTTGAGTGTTAGTGGCGAATGGAGGTGGAGGGTGTTAGTGTGCGGTGAACTGGGGCCGCTTCTCTATCCCCTCACCACTGCCCGCAGTGTTGCCACGGGAACCCTATTGCTATGGTAGCAGGGTAGGGAGGTCTGTCACACCTCATTACAATACTTTACGAGAGGAAAAGACGGAAAGACACTGATACAGGAGGAGGGAGGTCGAAGGAGGAAGAGAAAGTGAAATCTGAAGAGGGAAATGAGAGGAATGCCAATAGACAGGCTCTTCGTCATAAAGAGGGGGGGGGGCTGTCTCTTCTGGGGGAGGTAAAATATGAATGAACAAAAGAGGAAAAGAGAAGAGTGAGAGGAGAAAGCGGGGGAGGGGAGGAAAAGGAGAACCATGACTGGAGGAGAATCAGCAATGACACAGGCAGAGAACCAAACAGGAAGATAGAGGATGACTGCATGCTAACATGTGGGAGGAGAGCGAGACAACACAAATGCTAGCAGTTTAAAGGAGTGTCTCCACAAACAGGAATGATCATCATAGCGCATTAGAGCCAGAGCATCATCATAGATCATTAGAGCCAGTGCAGCATCATAGATCATTAGAGAATCATAGATCATTAGAGCCAGAGCAGCATCATAGATCATTAGAGCCAGAGCATCATCATAGATTAGGGCTGGGCGATATGGACAAAATATTATATCGCCGTATTTATAAAAAAATATTTTAAAAAGAATGGCATGACTGTATTTTTAGTTTTTGAATAATAAGTTTTGCTTTATGAGTAGTGAGGGAGCCTAAGGTGGCAACACATACTCATTGAAATCACTTAGAACGCATTTCTCCATTCTGGTTGTTTTATACTGTTCAATTCAAGCAAAACAAATGTCAGCACTTTTATCATTTCTGCATTTCCTGCACTCAATTGCAGTGGTGGAAAAAGTAGCCAATTGTCATACTTGAGTACAGATGCATTAACAGAAAATGACTCAAGTAAAAGTCACCCAGTAAAATACTACTTGAGAAAAGTCTAAAAGTATTTGGTTTGAAATATACTTCAGTATCAAAAGTAAAATTATAAATCCTTTCAAATTCCTTATATTAAGCAAACCAGATGGCACCATTTTCTTTTTTACAGATAGCCAGGGGCACACTCCAAAACTCAGACATCATTTACAAACAAAGCATGTGTGTTTAGTGAGTCTGCCAGATCCAAGGCAGTAGATGACCAGGGATGTTCTCTTGACAAGTGCGTGAATTGGACCATTTTCTTGTCCTGCTCAGCATTCAAAATGTACTTTTGGGTGTCAGGGAAAATGTATGGAGTAAAAAGTACAGTATTTTCGTTAGGAATGTAGTGAAGTAATAATAAAAGTCAAAAATATAAAGAGTAAAGGACAGATACTAAAAAAAAAGAATGTAGTACTTGAAAGCATTTTTACACCACTGCTCAATAGAGATCATTTCCACACTGCCACATAGGGCTGCACGATATGGGCAAATAATCTAGGACTTATTTTTAAACAGATTTTGCAATTGCGTTTTGACTTGCGAATTAGAGCAAAACTGTTGGAATCATGGAAATAGAATGACTATTGTAATTCTATAGTTAGAATATGATAGCGGGCACTTTGAATACAGTGTTTGAGATGACAATGATTTAAAATGCCAGGGAGGAGTTATTGTGACAGGGTAGGAACTAAAGTTTTGATATGCGTTTCCTAGGGGACCCTATAAGCTTTGGCTACATCGCATGTTCTCTTAGCTACTTCATGTAGCTATCATATACTTGCTATGCATATTCCTCTTTGATTTAGAAGATACGGTGGCACAAACATGCTGATTTAGCTAGCTACGTTTGCTCTTACTCAGTACATTTATTAGCTAGCTATTAGCATTAGCGACTAACAATTAGGGTCTCACAAGATTTAGGGCAACATGCTAAGAAAAAGACAAACTAGCTGTTTGCCGATGTAAGAAACAGAAACGAAGTGTCATTCTAGAACGCTAGTGGAGTTATATTGAGAAGCAAAGTGAAAAGAGCATGGTTGTCGTCAACATTGTTGCATGTGCAGCATTGACCATGCAGACCGAACGCAAGTGTCTCGTGGTTGAGGAACATCAAATGCGTTCCTTGAGTGACAAGGTGGCTAGGTCTGTGTGGATAGTGGCACGGAGAGAAAGAGGGGAGAGAGATGACTCAAGTAGCGAAATAAACTCTAAAAGTTGACATTACACACAGCGTATCACATTTAACAAACCAAACAATCACATATCGGTTTAGAAGGTGAAGTAAAAACCCAAACCGGTCCCTGCATCAATACCAGTATATAGTAAAATACGGTATACTGCCCAGCCCTATCATAGACCATTAAAGCATCATCATAGCTCATTAGAGCATCTAAGACAGTTTCAATATAAGGATCATTAATTACTTCCACATTGACGGTCTTACGAGGCCTGTGAACTGGGATTACCAGGTGTGTAAAATGGAATAGGAAGGGTGTGTGTGTTCTGGTGTGTAGCTAGTTACCTGGCTCTGCATCTTGCTCTGCTGTTTGAGGCGGAGGTTCTCGGGAGTGTCAGCCACACAGGTAAAGTTTGTCTTGGGGTAGTGTCTGTAAAAACACACAGGAGAGGGAGGAGGAAAACATTAGCACAGGGTATTCACACAGGCACACCATCTAGAACTGTGGTTCTCACCCCTTTTGACTGGCGACCCCCAAAAAGAGTGGTTCAAAGCTCGCGACCTGCTCTCACGCACATGCACAAATCACCGTGCATTGCGCAAACGTAGCCTGTTATTACAGCCCTAAAACACAAGGTAAATCAAATGAAATGTTATTTGTCACATGCGCCGAATACAACAGGTGTAGACTTTGTCGTGTTCAGTTATTTGGTCGACTTTAAGACACCGAAATGAGTTTTACACCTGCATTTTAAACTGAATGTCATTCATGTTAGCAGCCAATTGGAACGAGGGATAACATGTTACTTCCCCGGAGTCCCGGCCAAGCAGCATCATACGGCCTACCTGTACGCAGCGCGGGTTACAGGATCGGAAGCGTGATCGGTCTGTAGCTTCTCGTCCTCACAAATATCGGAATCCATTCGCCAGAATGTTACATCTTCATCCCATAAGTATTGACAGTAGTGTGATGTTACAGCCATCTCCAGACATACAACCAGTACCACCACTGAGGTATATGATGACAACACACTCAAACTAGGCCCATCTGAAATATGAAAAGGATCAATGAAATCACCAGGTAGCCGATTGCTCTTGCAAAGACGTGACTATAGCAGATTGCTGAAGTGTGTTTTACGTGGATACTATAAATGTACTATTTTTGCCAGGCAAGTGCTTTCTAGTCACTAATCTGGATATGCGCTTTCCCGCCTTTGCGCACCAATGCTGATGACTGGTCATTGGTGTTCTGAAGCACAGATTATGTTTGAGACAATCATTTGATGCAATACTGTAAACTTATGTTAGTAACCAGGTCCAATGGGCAAAGGTATCAATATTAAATACAAACGTAAAAATGAAGGGGGAAAAAAATGTATTTTTTCCCCATTCAGATTCACACTGACGACGGGGGCCCCAGTTTGAGAACCACTGGTCTAGAAAAGGTGTATTTAAATCTGACCTACCAGGTGTGGACTACTGCTGATTCTGTTATACCTGATAATTCATTGCACCCATTTGGTGTCCCAGGTCTAAAATCAGTCAAGAAGGGAATACATTTTTTTTTTTAAAGGCAACAGAACTGGTTTCGAGGTCCAGATTTGACTTGAAGAGTCTAGAATTTTAAGAAAAGCAAGGCAGCTCAAATAAACCTCAGTCATTGTTAGAGATTGTCTCCAGGGTGAATTAGGAACCCATGTAGACAGATGACATCTCTGGCCCCTGTCACCGTCAACAGGACTGGCAGGAGGGTATGTGTTGTGGGGGTGGGGATGTTTCTTTCAAGGTTACTAAATGCCTGGTTGAGAGTCATAGCAGGTGTGGAAAAACCAGTGGTGGAAAAAGTTTCCAATTGTCATCCTTGAGTAAAAGTAAAGATACCTTAATAGAAAATGACTCAAGTAAAAGTCATCTAGTAAAATACTACTTGAGTAAACATCTAAAAAGGTATTTGGTTTTAAATATGCTTAAGTATCAAAGTATAAATCATTTCCAATTCCTTATATTAAGCAAGCATGACGGCACAATTTTCTTTTTTTATTTATGGATAGCCGGGGGCACACGCCAACACTCAGACAATTTGCAAACGAAGCATTTGTTTCCCTCAACTGAATCTAGCTGCTCATATGGACTCCACTACCCAGCATGCCCCAGGGGGTGGGACGACCTCAATCCGCCACCCCCTGCATCGGGTATCCCAGTTAGGCAATATGTTTAGTGTTTCCTTGACAACTTGGTCATTGAATTTATACTTAAACTGATGTAGAAAGACGGATGAGCTCAAAGCCTCAAACAATGAGGCCTTCTGAAGAATGCTGAGTAATTATCTAATACCAGGAATGAGAAAATAACTAACAAGCACTTTTAAACCCACACACAGCTCAGCTCAAACAGCAGAGAGGGAGTGTGAGCCCAGAGTATAGTGAAAGTGCTGAACAGAGCACTTTACAGGTTGTGTGATATTAAGATCACTTAAACTGGTCAATTGTACACAAGGTCCAACCAAAATGTGACCTCCACTTTTAACCCAACCCCTCCGAAAGACACACATACAGGGTTGTTGGATAAGTGTGGGGGGCTGCCGCACTGAGCAACCAGGGAGCTGTTGTTGTGGGGGGTTAAGGGCCTTGCTCAAGGGCACAACAGCAGGCAAATGCATCTAGGATTTGATACCAGCAACTTTCTGGTTGCCAGCTCACTTATTGGACAATTTGTCCTGTTGGACCGGGGATTCGAACTGGAAACCCTCCGGTTGCTGCCTTACCTCTAACGGCTGGCTACCTGCAACCTTCCTTGCAGTGGAGCGTGCAAGCACACACAGGTCCGTGTATGCTCAGACACACGTTCCTGAAAAGGCAGAGAGAGTACTGCTATCAAATTCCATTCAAATGTAGTGGTTGGCTGTGCTAGCGGGCAGCTTAGGTCAGGGTTAGAGCTGAAGCCTCAGTTTGCCATGTCATGTGTAACGTTTGGTAACAGCATCCTGTTGTAATCTACTGTTCTATAGAGCTGTAGGACTGTGACTGGGCGGCTTGGGGAAACTGAGGTGCACTCCACACACTTCATTCTAAAAGTCATAATAGATTATTTGTAGGTTTTATTTGGGGATACGGGTGTGTCTGGTTGGTTTGTGGCCAGTGTGTGCTCTACAGAGCCTCTTTTGTGCTTTAGGCCGCTGCAGCATGGAACAGAGAGACGAGTGTGCAGCTGGCACACAGATACTTGATACTCATTGTGCGTTTGAGTTTGTTTTGGTGTGTGTGTGTGTGTGTGTGTTGTTGTACACAACTTTAACTATACTTGTGGGGACCAGTTATACAGGAATGTGTGTGTGAAGGCTATGTAATGCCTGTACATGTATGAGTCTTGCGTCTTGCGTCAGTAACCAACAACACTCATCTATCTGTCAGGCTGCAGTGGAACAAGGTTAGGAGTCACACACTGCCTCCCTCTATCAATGACAGCCACAAACACACATTATTAGACTGCTTCTTTTCCACCTGCTCCTAGTTCCACTATGCCAGTAACCCTTGCTCTCTCCAGTAGCACATGATAGAACAGGAACTAACTAACTACTGGAAAGAGCAAGGGTTACTGGCATAGTGGAACTAGGAGCAGGTGGAAAATAACTTTCTGGTAGGCCACACCCACTCCTGTCCATAGGGGCACTCAAGGACAAAGTAGCTGATCTAGGATCAGTTTACCCTCAATGCTAAATTAATTAGCCTAACCCTCGATGGGATGAGAATACCCGATGTGGCCCTGGATCGTGGTCGGGGGAAAACATCAATGGAAGCGACTCCGAGGTAGGCTGGGGCAGAGTACTATAGAGTAGGTGTGTAGTAAGCCTGTCTTTATCTACGGGACTGAGCTGGTGTAGATGGCAGAACACAGAGAGACGTCGCTAAGACCGAGCCGTCTGACTGGCGTCCACACAGGGAGACTGACAGAAGCCACGACACAGAGGCTAAAAATGTTAAAACATGTCTGGCGGAGACATTTCACTGACTGGGTTCTTATCCCGTCAGTGTCGATCAGGACCTGGCACTGAGCACTGACTGGGTTCTTATCCCGTCAGTGTCGATCAGGACCTGGCACTGAGCACTGACTGGGTTCTTATCCCGTCAGTGTCGATCAGGACCTGGCACTGAGCACTGACTGGGTTCTTATCCCGTCAGTGTCGATCAGGACCTGGCACTGAGCACTGACTGGGTTCTTATCCCGTCAGTGTCGATCAGGACCTGGCACTGAGCACTGACTGGGTTCTTATCCCGTCAGTGTCGATCAGGACCTGGCACTGAGCACTGACTGGGTTCTTATCCCGTCAGTGTCGATCAGGACCTGGCACTGAGCACTGACTGGGTTCTTATCCCGTCAGTGTCGATCAGGACCTGGCACTGAGCACTGACTGGGTTCTTATCCCGTCAGTGTCGATCAGGACCTGGCACTGAGCACTTGGGCAAACTGTGAAAAGTACCTGCTAGAACACTGGGATTATGTCATTCTCTCAGAAAGAATGGCTTGTGTTGACTTCTGTTATTCATTAACTATACAGTTAAAAGACACAAATTGAAAGTAAAACTTGCCAACTGTGTTACTACAGAACAGGGCTCTTCAAATCTGAGCCTGGAGGTCCGGAGTACTGCTGAGTTTCTGTTCTACCCGTTCTGACAATTCATTTCACCCACCTGGTGTCGCAGTCACCGGTAAGAAGGGAAGATTGACTCAAAGCACCGATTTGTATATATAAAATAAAAACTAGGTAGGGTTAGGTAGTGCTACTCGGCTGTACCTGCGCCAAAACGCCAGTCATTTTCACCCAATAGTTTGTTCTCCATTTTTTAAAACAGTGAGCCAACATGGTTTTCAGCACTTCTTTCTATGACTGATCAAAACAACAAATTTCCTCATGCTCTCATCTCTCTTCAGCA
Organism: Oncorhynchus kisutch; assembly: GCF_002021735.2. Lineage (NCBI taxonomy): Eukaryota > Metazoa > Chordata > Actinopteri > Salmoniformes > Salmonidae > Oncorhynchus > Oncorhynchus kisutch. The sequence goes on from NC_034179.2 coordinate 68,867,899, forward strand.
GACACACACAGAGCAATGTTTTTGGAACATCAAATCGGTATTGAACCGCAATACATATTGTAAGTGCACCTCAGTACAGTGATAATATCGTATGGTGAGGTCTCTGGCAGTTCCCAGGCTTGATCAACAATGGAACTGACTTGGAGGTCCAGATTTGAATTAGCCTGCTATGGAACATGGTGGGACTGGTCAAGGTGAAACTGCCTCTATAAACACTATTGATTAAATTAAAGTTTGTTTACAGCGTTTGTGAATCCAGGGGTCATGAGAACAACAACAACGGTATGACAGTAGCCTGCCCAAGGCGCTCTCAAACTCCACGGAAACTAAATTGCCAAGAAGAATTTCCAATCTGTCCGTCCTCCTAAATCTCCTACAATCCCCCTGTGAGCTGGCCGACTAATCAGGGCACAGGGATTCTCAGCCCAGCTGTGGGTGGGCAGCATTGAGTGAAAACAAACTTCTATCCACTGCAGAGAGAAAACTACGCTATGATCACAGTAAAACCACAACACAGTTATAGTAGAGTTAGAGCCGGGGGGGGGGGCTCTTCCGCTGATGGGGTTTACTCTGACGAACAGGGATTTACACAAACGGAAAGAAGAGCAACAAACAGTCTGGAGGAGCCTGCTTCCTGAAGGAGGGAGAGCGAGAACGGAGGTCTGAGGAGAGAATAGAGATGATCCTGCTAAAGGCAAAGCCGCATGATCTCTCTGAAAGATCGGGATCTAAGAGAGTAACTGGAGAAGTAGGAAGGTCATGGGAAACTCCCTCCTCTCCAGTATTCAAAGTTAACGTGTGAGTGTGTGTGTGTGTGTGTGTGTGTGTGTGTGTGTGTGTTTTCCTGGTTGGATTCTGGGCAGAGAGACAGATGGACAAACATATTGAGAAGCGGAGGAGAAGGTTGCAAGGGCGTATCATTAGTTAAAGAGTGTTTTCCTAGCCAGACGTGTAATTGAGTGCATGTCACGAACTGTGTGTACGTGAGGGAAGGGGGTCACTAACTGGCCACGCCTTCTTTCCCCAAACACACAATCAAAAAGGATTGGCACGGAGAGAGGGGAATTCCAAGGATTCCTAACCAGCCGTAGGAGCGTGGGCTTGAGTGGGAGTGTGTGTGTGAAGCATGAGTTGGCTGGTGTGTGTGTGTGTGTCACTGCTGAGGAACTTATGGAATTTTCCTTGTTGGCCCCCTGACAAGGAGGGGGTGTAAGCATGCCATTTCCCACACCCAGCTCTTCTCTTCGGTGAGCCAGAGACACAGAAATGGAGGAGAGGAGATGAGGAAATAAGGAAGGGAGGAACTGAGGAGCCTCTACAGCGCTCTGAAGTACACACAGCTGGGTTTGGAACATCACACACACCACTTTGGGTCAGTCTCTGGACCAGTCTTCCGCAATAGGCTAAAATCAGCCACTTCTGTTTGGTGAGAGGGACGAACACCTGAGCCTTTTGCGAACCTCTATTACGTCTCTCACACACACACACAGGTTTGGGGACTACTTACGCATTGCAGTATGGTCTCTTTTCAAAGCCTTTGTAATTCTTCATGTTTAGAGTCATTTTGCAGATCTCGCAGCTGAAGCATCCTTTGTGCCAGTACTGTCAGAGAGAGAGAGAGAGAGAGAGAGAGAGAGAGAGAGAGAGAGAGAGAGAGAGAGAGAGAGAGAGAGAGATTAGACATTCATTTCACTGTTCTCAATGCTAGCATGGAGGACCTAAACCACGCAGCATATTCACACCAGGAAGTGACATATTTGGATGAATAAGAACATAATCATCTTTTTAGCTGGAGGAAAGAGGGAGAATGGCGAAAAAGAGGGGTCTGTTTGTCCAGGCGCAGAGGGGTTAAGGGTCACCAGACAACTTCCTCTTTCTCTGGGCATGTCTACACAGTGGTTATTTATAAGCCACGTCACAGGACGTGTGGCGTGTTTGCAAAACCCATGCGTGAAGCCCAGTGGCTGACTAGACACCGTTTAGAGCAGAGCCACATCCACTTTTAGAGAGAACTGCCAACGTCCACCATGACACCCCACCCATCTTCTGTAAAAGTTAACTCCCCTCATAGAACAAAGCAGCATTGAGGATCCCTGAACAGTTTTGGTCGTGTTTTAGAGATGAAACCTGCTGGCTTGAGCATCCTGTCAGAAAGCCCTTCTACCATTGTGGATGGAGAGGTAGTTGTGTGCATTTGAAAAGTCATTCCAACCGCCCCAGGCATCCAGCACACCTTCTTGGTACTCCACTAATACCACTCGTAATGGTCAGCCACTCTCTGAAGAGGTTGCCCAATGACGCAAACGTCTGAGGATACACACAGTGTTTAAATGAGAGCTAAATGTCCTGACAGGTTGTTAACCTAGCTGGCAGCATAATCAAGGCCTCAAAGTCACGCCGCCTTAATATTCCCTGGCCTTGTGTGGAGATCTAACGTTAATCAGAAACACACACACGCGTCACACACATCTAGTGACGGACCCAGTTTCCCTGCCCTGACCCTACTCACCCATAGCCATTCACAACACTGCCAACAGAGCACATTGAGCTGTCTTAATGGGATGACTGACGGCTGGAAAAGACTCGTGTTCAGTTTGATTTGACCCCCTCTCTTCCTTTCAGCTCTGCAAACCTTGGTCTCCTTCTCTCCCTCTATCCATATTCACAACAGCCCTATCCTTCTTAGTCTCCCCCCCTCTCTCTCGACAGCAGGCTGATCTGTGGCCTGAGGGTTCAGAGGGGGACCGAGGGAGGGAGGCTGGAGGGAAAGAGGAAGGAACATGAAAGGAGGGAGAGAGCGAGGAGAGGGAGGGGTGGATGAGAGTAACGCCAGGGAGTGAGGCAATGATCTGGCCGTTCCTGCTATCAAGGGAAGGCGAGAGAGAGGGAGAAAGATACAGTCTTTATTAACATGGTTCTGGGGTATTCTCTATTCAGCCATTCCTTTTTATCCCTCTCACGAAAAATGTTCCACTACTTGCCTACACACACATAAATAAGACAGCCCACTGAAGCAGATAGACAAACATACATTCATTCAAACACACACAGTAAATTGTGCAGTGTCCCTGTGGTGGGAGAAGGGCATTACGGCTGGGGGTATCCATCAAGGTCTAGAGGTCGACCCGACTAATTGGCAAGGCCGATTAATTAGGGCCAGTTTCAAGTTTTCATAACAATCAGTAATCCTTGTTTTTGGATGCCGATTATAGCCGATTACATTGCAATCCACGAGGAAACAGCATTGTGCATGGCAGGCTGACCACCTGTTACACTAGTGCAGCAAGGAGCCAAGGTAAGTTGCTAGCTAGCATTAAACTTATCTTATAAAAAAAACAATCCATTTGAACCTTTTTGGGATAGGGGGCAGCATTTTCACTTTTGGATGAATAGCGTGCCCAGACTGAACTGCCTCCTACTCTGTCCCAGATGCTAAAATATGTATATTATTATTAGTACTGGATAGAAAACACACTGAAGTTTCTAAAACGGTTTGAATGATGTCTACGAGTATAACACAACTCATATGGCAGGCAAAAACCTAAAACCTGAGAAGAAATCCAAACAGGAAGTGAGAAGTTGATTTTCAAAACAGTGCCTAATGAAATCCCAGTGAGATATGAATGAGGATGCACTTCCTAGGGCTTCCACTAGATGTCACTGTCTTTAGAAACTGGTTTGAGGATTCTACTATAAAGGAGGGGCTCATAATAGCTCTGAGTGAGTGGTCTGGCAGAGGCAGAGAGCCTCGGTCTCATGACGTGCACTCCCGACAGAGTTTGCTCTCGTTCCAATGCTTTTCTTCAGCCAATTAAATTCTCCGGTTGGAACCTTATTGATGATTTATGTTCAAAACATCCTAAAGATTGATTGCATACATAATTTGACTTGTTTCTACGGACTGTAACGGAACTTTGAGTTTTTGTCTGGAGGAAGTGCTCGCGCCTCATGAAGATGGATTACTGGGCTGAACACGCTAACAACAAGTGGCTAATGGGCTTTATGGAACAAATCAGTCATTTATTGTCAAACTGTGATTCCTGGGAGTGCCTTCTGATAAAGATCAAAGGTAAGTGAATATTTAGTTGTTTTTTTCTAGCTTTCTAGCTGTTGATACCAAAATGGCAGATATTCCGCTGGCTGTTTTGGGTTATGAGCACCGTTCTCAGATAATGCTTTTTCCGTAAAGTTAAAAAAAAAATCTGACACAGCGGTTGAATAGAGGACAAGTTTATCTTTAATTCTGTGATTAACACTTGCATCTTTTATCAATGTTTATTATGAGTATTTCTGCAAAATCACTGGATGTTTTGGAATCAAAACATTACTGAACGTAACACGCCAATGTACAATGAGATTTTTGGATATAAATATATGTACATTATCGAACAAAACATACATGTAATGTGTAACATGAAGTCCTCTGATGAAGATAATCAAAGGTAAGTGATGAATTATATCTATATTTATGCTTTTTGTGACTCCTATCTTTGGCTGGAAAATGGCTGTGTGTTTTTTTGACTTGACTCTGACCTAACAATCATATGTTGTGCTTTAGCTGTAAAGCATTTGTTTTAAATTGGACACGATGGGTAGATTAACAAGATGTTTCTCTTTCATTTGCTGTATTGGACTTGTTAATGGGTGAAAGTTACACATTTAAACAAAATATTTTTGAATTTCGCGCGCTGCCTTTTCAGCGGAAACGCTAGCGGAACCCCTGCCCTAGAAAGGTTAACATAATCACTAGTTACCTACACATGGTTGATGATATTACTAGGTAAACTAGCTTGTGCCGCGTTGTATATAATCAATGCGATGCCTGTTAAATTTATCATCGAATCACAGCCGACTTCAACTTCGCCAAACGGGTGATGATTTAGCAGCGCATTCGCAAAAAAGCACAATCGTTGCACCAATGTACCTAACCATAAACATCAATACACAACTATATATTTTTTAAACCTGCATATTTGGTTCAAAGAAATTCACGTTAGCAGGCAATATTAACTAGGAAAATTGTGTCCTTCTCTTGCGTTCAGTGTAAATAGAGTCAAAGTACATGCAGCAGTTTGGGCCGCCTGGCTCGTTGCGAACTGTGTGAAGACCATTTCTTCCTAACAAAGACAGTAATTAATTTGCCAGAATTTTACATAACTATGACATAACATTGAAGGTTGTGCAATGTAACAGCAATATTTAGAGTTAGGGTTGCCACCCCTTTGATAAAGTACGGAACGCGTCCTTATTTCACTGAAAGAATAAACGTTTTGTTTTTGAAATAATAGGTCATTAATATGGTCAAATCCGGAAACTAAGGCTCGTATAATGAAGTCTATGATTTGATATAGCAGTCTGACTGAACAGTGGTAGGCAGCAGCAGGCTCGTAAGCATTCATTCAAACAGCACTTTCCTGCGTTTGCCAGCAGCTCGTTGCAATGTTTGAAGCACAGCGCTGTTTATGACTCCAAGCCTATCAACTCCCGAGATTAGGCTGGCAATACTATAGTGCCTATAAGAACATCCAATAGTCAAAGGTATATGAAATCAAAAAAAATGGTATAGAGAGAAATATGCCTATAAATACTATATTAATTACAACCTAAAACCTCTTACCTTGGAATATTGAAGTCTCATGTTAAAAGGAATCACCAACTTTCATATGTTCTCATGTTCTGAGCACGTTAGCTTTTTTACATGGCACATATTGCACTTTTACTTTCTTCTCCAACACTTTGTTTTTGCATTATTTAAACCAAATTGAACATGTTTCATTATTTATTTGAGACTAAATTGATTTCATTTATGTATATTATTAAGTTAAAAGTGTTAATTCAGTATTGTTGTAGATATATATATACACACACAGTGGGGCAAAAAAGTATTTAGTCAGCCACCAATTGTGCAAGTTCTCCCACTTAAAAAGATGAGAGAGGCCTGTAATTTTCATCATAGGTACACTTCAACTAATGACAGACAAAATGAGAAGAAAAAATCCAGAAAATCGGATTGTAGGATTTTTTATGAATTTATTTGCAAATTATGGTGGAAAATAAGTATTTGGTCACCTACAAACAAGCAAGATATCTGGCTCTCACAGACCTGTAACTTCTTCTTTAAGAGGCTCCTCTGTCCTCCACTTGTTACCTGTATTAATGGCACCTGTTTGAACTTGTTATCAGTATAAAAGACACCTGTCCACAACCTACAGTGACTAGGGGAGGGTTGTAGAACAAGGAGTGTTTCCAGAACATATAGCAGGGATTCCTGGATGCAGTTTATCCACTACGGGACAAAAGCTTTTGCCTTAAATCCATGACTCCATTCGCTCTGATACCTAAGTCTGGTCTGGTGTGTTCTCACACTGGCCTTTACCGACAGACCACCCAGGAGTGTGTGTGTGTGTGTGTGTGTGTGTGTGTGTGTGTGTGTGTGTGTGTGTGTGTGTGTGTGTGTGTGTGTGTGTGTGAAGCTGCTGACCAGCAGAGCCGGGCTGAGGCAGACAAAGGAGTGGGCTCATTCGGGACACAGGCCCTGGTCAATGGAGCTCTGATCCAGAGCCAGCCAGCAACACTGGGCCAAACCTATACCTCAACCACACTACACAGGCCCAGTCAGAGAGAGAGGACCCACTGGCAGATGCCAGAGCCACAGAGAGTGAGAGGCAAAGACGATGCATGTCAAATCGCTGACAGATCAAACACCACCACTGTGTGGGTAGTTTACATTTCTACTAAATCTAGGCCTCAGCTTTTCCCAGATGTGGTGGCCATTTTAGAAGGCGTCTGTCCACCTGTCTAAATATTCATCCCAATCTCATGTCTCAACTCCAGCCTCTCTGTTGCCATACTCTCCACATTCCCTCCGGGCATCTCCCCTAATCTGTAATCCTAATCTGTGTTATTGAGAAGCGATGGATAAACAAATAGAACAAAGGGAGAGCCAATAGAGGAGTGTGTGACTGCGGGTGCTAATGCCGCAAGCGGAGGGGTAAAGATGAGCTGAATGGCAGCAGTGGACTTTGATCCTGTGTTTACCTGGGTAAACGCAATATTGACCTTGGGTGAATTCCAGTTCCATAGAGAACAGGCTTGGATTGCAGCCGTGTCAACAACAACAAAAAGAATACCTGGCCTTGACCGAAACCTGCTAATCAACCAGGTCAGGACTACACCTCCCACAGATCCCATGACCATCTCTGGGACCAATACACTACCGAGAGACAAGGAGAGGAGGAGCGATTCATTTAGAACGAAGGAATGAGACTGTCAGTGTTCAGACTCCAGACAAACCCGGCTGGGGCCTGAGTGGCTGCTGAGGCTGGATCAGGCTGTCAAGTAAGAGAATCAGGACACTGCAGAAACCAAGGCAGAGAAAATGTGATCCAGTAAAAAGCAGGACTGTCTCCCTGCATCAGCACAGCTCCGGGGCATGCGTGTCTGTCAGCGGGGGCCCAGCACTAAATGTTGTGAACGTGCTCGGTCAGCCTAACGATCCCTCAGACTGTGGCCGAGACCCCGGCCAGTATGGACAGACCCCAGGCTATAGGAGGCACTCCAGACACGTTGACTGGCTGTGTGCACACCCGATAGGGACACTACTACACTCACAAGGTTGACACACACACACTCATTCACTGTGTGTGTGTGTGTTGCCTCAATGAGCCCACATCTGGATGCCACTAACTCAGGGTTTCCCCAAACTTAGTCCTCAGGACCCCAAGGGGTGCACAGCTGATTCAAATAATCAACTAATCATAAAGCTTTTAATCGGCTGTGTAGTGCTGTGTAGTAGAGGTCGAACAATTAATCGGAATGGCCGATTAATTAGGGCCCATTTCAAGTTTTCATAACAATCCGAAATTTAGCTGGTTTTATTTTAGTATTTTTGTATACCTTTATTTAACTAGGCAAGCCAGTTAAGAACACATTCTTATTTTCAATGACGGCCTAGGAACGGTGGGTTAACTGCCTTGTTCAGGGGCAGAACGACAGACCTTCACCATGTCAGCTCGGGGGATCCAATCTAGCAACCGTACAGTTAACTAGTCCAACGCTATAACCACCTTTATTTATTTTATTTATTTATTTTACCTTTATTTAACCAGGTAGGCAAGTTGAGAACAAGTTCTCATTTACAATTGCGACCTGGCCAAGATAAAGCAAAGCAGTTCGACAGATAAAACGACACAGAGTTACACATGGAGTAAAAACAAACATACAGTCAATAATGCAGTATAAACAAGTCTATATACAATGTGAGCAAATGAGGTGAGAAGGGAGGTAAAGGCAAAAAAGGCCAAGATGGCAAAGTAAATACAATATAGCAAGTAAAATACTGGAATGGTAGTTTTGCAATGGAAGAATGTGCAAAGTAGAAATAAAAAAATAATGGGGTGCAAAGGAGCCAAATAAATAAATAAATTAAAATTAAATACAGTTGGGAAAGAGGTAGTTGTTTGGGCTAAATTATAGGTGGGCTATGTACAGGTGCAGTAATCTGTGAGCTGCTCTGACAGTTGGTGCTTAAAGCTAGTGAGGGAGATAAGTGTTTCCAGTTTCAGAGATTTTTGTAGTTCGTTCCAGTCATTGGCAGCAGAGAACTGGAAGGAGAGGCGGCCAAAGAAAGAATTGGTTTTGGGGGTGACTAGAGAGATATACCTGCTGGAGCGTGTGCTACAGGTGGGAGATGCTATGGTGACCAGCGAGCTGAGATAAGGGGGGACTTTACCTAGCAGGGTCTTGTAGATGACATGGAGCCAGTGGGTTTGGCGACGAGTATGAAGTGAGGGCCAGCCAACGAGAGCGTACAGGTCGCAATGGTGGGTAGTATATGGGGCTTTGGTGATAAAACGGATTGCACTGTGATAGACTGCATCCAATTTGTTGAGTAGGGTATTGGAGGCTATTTTGTAAATGACATCGCCAAAGTCGAGGATTGGTAGGATGGTCAGTTTTACAAGGGTATGTTTGGCAGCATGAGTGAAGGATGCTTTGTTGCGAAATAGGAAGCCAATTCTAGATTTAACTTTGGATTGGAGATGTTTGATATGGGTCTGGAAGGAGAGTTTACAATCTAACCAGACACCTAAGTATTTGTAGTTGTCCACGTATTCTAAGTCAGAGCCGTCCAGAGTAGTGATGTTGGACAGGCGGGTAGGTGCAGGCAGCGATCGGTTGAAGAGCATGCATTTAGTTTTACTTGCATTCAAGAGCAATTGGAGGCCACGGAAGGAGAGTTGTATGGCATTGAAGCTTGCCTGGAGGGTTGTTAACACAGTGTCCAGAGAAGGGCCGGAAGTATACAGAATGGTGTCGTCTGCGTAGAGGTGGATCAGGGACTCACCAGCAGCAAGAGCGACCTCATTGATGTATACAGAGAAGAGAGTCGGTCCAAGAATTGAACCCTGTGGCACCCCCATAGAGACTGCCAGAGGTCCGGACAGCAGACCCTCCGATTTGACACACTGAACTCTATCAGAGAAGTAGTTGGTGAACCAGGCGAGGCAATCATTTGAGAAACCAAGGCTGTCGAGTCTGCCGATGAGGATATGGTGATTGACAGAGTCGAAAGCCTTGGCCAGATCAATGAATACGGCTGCACAGTAATGTTTCTTATCGATGGCGGTTAAGATATCGTGTAGGACCTTGAGCGTGGCTGAGGTGCACCCATGACCAGCTCTGAAACCAGATTGCATAGCAGAGAAGGTATGGTGAGATTCGAAATGGTCGGTAATCTGTTTGTTGACTTGGCTTTCGAAGACCTTAGAAAGGCACGGTAGGATAGATATAGGTCTGTAGCAGTTTGGGTCAAGAGTGTCCCCCCCCTTTGAAGAGGGGGATGACCGCAGCTGCTTTCCAATCTTTGGGAATCTCAGACGACACGAAAGAGAGGTTGAACAGGCTAGTAATAGGGGTGGCAACAATTTCGGCAGATAATTTTAGAAAGAAAGGGTCCAGATTGTCTAGCCCGGCTGATTTGTAGGGGTCCAGATTTTGCAGCTCTTTCAGAACATCAGCTGAATGGATTTGGGAGAAGGAGAAATGGGGAAGGCTTGGGCGAGTTGCTGTTGGGGGTGCAGTGCTGTTGTCCGGGGTAGGACAACCTCTCGTTGCACTCCACAAGGAGTGGAGTGCCACAAGGAGACTGCCTGTTACGCGAATGCAGTAAGACATGGTAGGTTGCTAGCTAGCATTAAACTTAACTTATAAAAAACAATCAATCATAATCACTAGTTAACTACACATGGTTGATGATATTACTAGTTTATCTAGCGTGTCCTGCGTTGCATATAAATCGATGCAACGCTGGGGGATGATTTAACAAAAGCGCATTTGCAAAAAAAGCACAATCGTTAGACGACTGTACCTAACCATAAACACCAATGCCTTAAAATCAATACACATAAGTATATATATTTTTAAACCTGCATATTTAGCTAAAATAAATCCAGGTTAGCAGGTAATATTAACCAGGTGAAATTGTATAACTTCTCTTGCATTCATTGCACGCAGAGTAATTTGCCAGAATTTTACGTAATTATGACATAACATTGAAGGTTGTGCAATGTAACAAGAATATTTAGACTTAGGGATGCCACCTGTTAGATAAAATACCGAAACGGTTCCATATAATAAATGTTTTGTTTTCTAAATGATTGTTTCCAGATTCGACCATATTAATGACCAAAGGCTCGTATTTGTGTGTGTTATGTTATAATTAAGTCTATGATTTGATAGAGCAGTCTGACTGAGCGATGGTAGGCAGCAGCAGGCTCGTAAGCATTCATTCAAACACTTGCTTGCGTTTTGTCAGCAGATGTTCGCAAGCACAGCGCTGTTTATGACTTCAAGCCTAATGGCTGGTGTAACCGATGTGAAATGGCTAGCTAGTTAGCTGGGTGTGCGCTAATACTGTTTCAAACGTCACTCGCTTTTAGATATGGAGTAGTTATTCCCCTTGCACTGCAAGGGCCGCGGCTTTTGTGGAGCGATGGGTAACGCTGCTTCGAGTGTGGCTGTTGTCGATGTGTTCCTGGTTCGAGCCCAGGTAGGGGCGAGGAGAGGGACGGAAGCTATACTGTTACACTGGCAATACTAAAGTGCCTATAAGAACATCCAATAGTCAAAGGTATATGAATTACAAATGGTATAGAGAGAAATAGTCCTAGAATTCCTATATTAACTACAACCTAAAACTTCTTATCTGGGAATATTGAAGACTCATGTTAAAAGGAACCACCAGCTTTAATATGTTCTCATGTTCTGAGTAACATGGCACAACTGCAACATGGCACATATTGCACTTTTACTTTCTTCTCCAACACTTTGTTTTTGCATTATTTAAACCAAATTGAATATGTTTCATTATTTATTTGAGGCTAAATGGATTTTATTGATGTATTATATTAAGTTAAAATAAGCGCTCTTTCAGTATTGTTGTAATTGTCATTATTACAAATAAATAAATAAAAACCGGCCGATTAAACGGTATCGGCTTTTTTTGGGGTCCTCCAATAATCGGTATCGGCGTTGAAAAATCATACCAAAGTCGACCTCTACTGTGTAGTGCTGTGGCAACCAAAAATGTGCACCGAGTTTGGGAAATGCTCATTAAAGCCCACTGTTAATTATTGACCTACCTGATGCGTTTGCTTTTACCACACTCAACCGCTTATGTTGGCCAGTGGGAGAAGCACAGCACTTGCTAAAATATGCACTTAACACGCATCAACAGACCACTTGTGGTGTGTGTGGGGAGATCTGCTGTAGTGTGCTTAGACAGAGACACCGCCTGCCCGGCACAAAACCATTCTGAAATCCCCGATTGTGGAGAGCTGAGAGACTGAGCATTTTGGTAGAATGTTGACTCACTTGTTTCTGGACAGGAAGCCCACACCCAGCTTGAACTGTGAATTTACAGTTGGTCTGAACAGTCCCTTTTCCACAGTCTTTTCCTAAATCCTCCATCTCACACACAGAGAACAGGAAAATCAAATCTCTCTTTATTCCTATTAATAGCACCATAGTATTGAGAGCAATGGGTGTCCCAGTTCCATAGACTCACATACAGAGCAGAGAACTAACTACCTTACCAAGTCACCTGACCAGGGAAGCAACACATGAGTCACTACCTCAGGTGACTGACTCCACCATGGACTCTGCCTCTGATCTGAGTCACAAACGGAGGCGACTGGCTGGAAAAACCGCTCACCCCTCGGACAACATTAATCAGCTTTTAAAATATATTCCATCTAAATTTTGCCCAACCATTTAAATAGGTCTAAGCTCATTTCAGTGGAAAAACATTGAATTACATGACTTGCTTGTCTGATCAGACCGTATCAGAAAGGCCTATTTGAATAAGATCAACTGACAGATCATCAGTGTTAGTCATTGACGCCGTGTATTTGAATGAGCCTGTTATAAACAGTGTCTGTAGAACGGTCCAGTCAGTGCTGACAGGCGGTAGGCAGACTAGCGTGCAGAGAGTTGGCACTGTTGATCCTGATGAGATAGCCAGGGGGGGGGGCTATTTGGGGAGAGAGGGGTTTTGCATATGTTTTTTTGCAGAGCAACAGTGTATGAGGTTTGTGCCTGTAGGGGTGTGACTGCATCAGCCAAGATGATGAGCGGGGGAGTGGACATGACTCAGCTACAGGGGAGGAGTTGAGTTTGACCTCTCAGCTTGCCTTAAAATGATGGTGGCGGTATCTGTTGGTTCAGTCAACAGATTGCATTCTGACCTTTGACGTAACTAAGACGTTGTACCATGCAGGGTTGTGTCTGGATCAAAAGGAGCTTACGGTGGTGGGTGTCACAGGGGGTGCAGTAGATTGTTAGTGCGGCAGATTTTTTTTTATACTTCTTTTAGCATTCTAAGCCAATTTCCTGCAATTCTACACATTTATGTTAATACATTTTTGTATTTGACCTTTATTTAACTAGGCAAGCCGGTTAACAACAAATTCTTATTTACAATGACGGCCGACTTACCTATGGAGCTGAGAGAAATTTTGGCTCTTTTAAAGCCATTTTCCTGCAATTCTACCATAGAGATGAGAAAATGTTGCTGTTATAAAGCCAATTTTCTGCAATGTTATGCATTTTGCCATGGCTAATGCAGTGTTCTTCTGCTAAAACATCAAATCTACACTGCTAAATCAATTATTTTTGGAATGGTCAATTCTCCCTTACTGTCTAGCTTTAATTAATTGTTAGTTCTCAAATATTCAATTATTTTAAAATATATAGGTCCATAATCTTTAAAAAATATATATATTTGACCTTTATTTAAATATGCAAGTCAGTTAAGAACAAATTCTTATTTTCAATGACGGCCTAAGAACAGTGGGTTAACTGCCTTGTTCAGGGGCAGAACAACAGATTTTTACCTTGTCAGCTCGGGGATTTGATCTTGCAACCTTTCGGTTACACGTCCAATGCTCTAACCACTAGGCTACCTGCCGCCTGTTCTACATACTTTATATATTTGCGTTTAGTCGCTTCAGTTTACACTGAAAGCGTTTTTCCAGTCCCAATTTAATTAAATCATTTTAAACAGGAGGCACAATAAATCTTAATCTTATCCTCCAGGGCTCTATTTTATAATATCTGGAACGTGATTAGACCTAACCATAACCAATTTCAGAAAGTGGTACTAAAATGTAAAAAAAATAAAGTAAAAAACACAATTTGATCATCTAAAATGCACCTTAAGGAATCTCACTGATGAGGTGAGCTTTGCTTCGCCTGTTTATGCACGCCATTTTCTCAAGTCTTGTTATTTTAACCTCTACCCTGCAAAAATAACACCATACCCAAATCGGACTCTCACGCAAATTGATTTTGTCCCCCCAGACCAAACGTGATCACGACACGCAGGTGGAAATACCAAAAACAAACTCTGAAACAATTATATTAATTTGGGGACAGGTCGAAAAGCATTAAACATTTATGGCAATTTAGCTAGCTAGTTTGCAGTTGCTAGCTATTTTGTCCTATTTAGCTAGCTTGCTGTTGCTAGCTATTTTGTCCTATTTAGCTAGCTTGCTGTTGCTAGCTAATTTGTCCTGGGATATAAACGTTGAATTGTTATTTTACCTGAAATCCACAAGGTCCTCTACTCCGACAATTAATCCACACATAAAACGGCCAACCGTATAATTTCTAGTCATCGCACCTGCTTCCAGCCTTCTTTAGACTTATTGTGATTGCAATCTAACTTTCATAATCATTTTTAAAAAAAATTTATTTTACCTTTATTTAAACAGGTAGGCTAGTTGAGAACAAGTTCTCATTTGCAACTGCGACCTGGCCAAGATAAAGCAAAGCAATTCTACACATACAACAGAGTTACACATGGAATAAACAAAACATAGTCAATAATACAGTAGAACAAAAGAAAACAAAAAGTCTGCATACAGTGAGTGCAAATGAGGTAAGATAAGGGCGTTAAGGCAATAAATAGGCCATGGTGGCAATTAAAACACTGGAATGGTAGATGTGCAGAAGTAGAGATACTGGGGTAAAAAGGAGCAAGATAAATAAATAAATACAGTATGGGGATGAGGTAGGTCGATAGATGGGCTGTTTGCAGGTGGGCTATGTACAGGTGCAGTGATATGTGAGCTGCTCTGACAACTGGTGCTTAAAGCTAATGAGGGAGACATGTGTCTTTAGCTTCAGAGATTTTTGCAATTTGTTCCAGTCATTGGCAGCAGAGAACTGGAAGGAAAGACGACCAAAGGATATACCTGCTGGAGCGCTAGCTACGAGTGGATAACCTGTAGCCAGTGGGTGTATTACCATGACTGAACATACCATGACTAAAAGGTGTATTACCATGACTGACCAACCTCAGTTCCTCTTTCAAATTACCCACATGGGTATAACCAATGAGGAGATGGCACATGGGTACCTGCTTCTATAAACCAATGAGGAGATGGGAGAGGCAGGACTTGCACCGTGTTCAGTCACAAATAGAACTGACTTCTATTTTAGCTCCTGGCAACTCAGATGCTCGTTGGCACGCGCGAGCAGTGTGGGTGCAATGATTGAATAACAAGTACGTGTAAAAGTATTTTGCGACGCGAGCGGTGTGGTCAGCATGTAAGCTAGGGCTGGGCGATTTGACCAAAATATCATATGCTATTTTTCAAATAAGACGGTATTTTATGTTTTTGATTCATTCAAGTTGAAAAATTTACTTTATGAGTAGTGTGTGACAGACCCTAGGGTGGCAACACATACATTCTAGATCAAAACACTTGGGTGAACTTCTGAAATCATGGAAATATAATGTTTATTATAATTCTATAGTTAGAATAGAAATAGTGGTCACTTTGAATAGTGTTGTTTGACATGACAACGAATGAAAATGCCATGGATGAGTTATAGGAACCAAAGTTATGTTACGCGTTTCCTAGGGGACCCTATAATTTTTGGCTACATTAAATCTTTATTCATATAGCCAACATATTCATGCTTCGCCTATTCCTCTTTGATTTAGAAGACACTGTTGCACAAACAACTTGCTGATTTAGGCCTCCACCAGCACTAGCCAGCTAACTAGCAATTAGCATTAGTGGCTAACACAATTTAGCTTAACTTGCTAAGAAAATACAAACTAGCTGTTTGCAGATGTAAGAAAGAAACTAATATTGTAATTATACAACACTTGTGGATTTATATTAAGATCAAATTGGAAACATTGTTGCATGTGCCGCATTGACCATACAGACTGAACGAAAGTGTCCCGTGGTCAAGCAACAACAAATGCACTCCTTGAGTGACATGGGGTGGGACTAGGTCTGTGTGGAAAGCGGCGTGGGGAGAGAGAGAGAGCGGAGAGGGATGACTCAAGTAGCGGAGTAAACTATAAAAATGGGCGTCACACACTGCATATCACATTTAACAGACCAAACATTCAAATACCGTTATAAAAGGTCAAATAAAAACCCAAACCGGTCCATGCATCAATACCGGTATATAGTAAAATACGGTATACCGCCTAGCCCTAATGTAAGCTACGGCTTATATATAGAAAATAGAGTCCTAAACCAAAACTCAAAGGCTGTGACATTGAATGATCTTTTTAAAGAGCTTTTATCAAGTTAGCTTATCTACGCGCTCCTACATGTTACCTTGCACGTTAAGAGGAGATATTTGAGTCGGAACAGGAGACAAGAGACTTCGTTTTATTCTTCTTTAGGGCCTTATGTGCACGCTTCCCCTCCCTGAACCAGCCCTTCTTCCAGAGTTGAAGAAGATCACGGGTTTCTCTCTCCCTACTCTCCCCCTCTACCTGCGGGGGGGGGGGGGGGTTCTGCTTTTCAAAGAGGAGAGGAACTTATCTGTGAGCTTCTTCCCTGCTGGGCAGAAACAGATAAAGCCTTCACCCTACTGCCTGGGCTGCTCACACCCAGGTACACACGTTTGAAGCCACAGAGCAGACGTATAGTGGTATTTATGTCAATGAAATATTGATAAAGCAGGCAGGCAGAGTCCTTGCAGAACGGGTTGCCCATAGGGAGAGAGAGAGAACGTCCATCCAAATGAAAAAAAAGTATAGGCACGAGTCACAGACACAGGGTAGAAGGCACATATTGAGTATGCGATTACCTGTATACAGAATCTCCCACACAGGAAATCATTCCATCAATATAACAGACACTCTCAGAACGCAGAAACACAGACGCACACATTATCTTCTGTCTTGCACACAGTCAAACAAATCCAATACGCACACAGCCATGTTTCCAGGCTTGGTCAAACCAGGTTTGCATAGTGTGTACAGTCGGCACTATGGTTATGAATAACCTACTATCTGGCAAAATCCCATCTCCTGCAGTTAACATAACCCTTACAGTGAGGCCCCTGGTCCTCAAGATCACTCATCTGTTTCGATAGCTAGGAGGACTTGTAAAAAACCTCTGAAGCATAGTACTGCATTACTAACAGGCAACGTCAACATATTGAAAGCAAGACAGATAAGTATGCCTAATCTCTTAAGTCTCACATAACATTTCCTGTCTTTACCCCTCATCCTCAGGTGCCCCCTCCTGCAGATCCCAGCCCCGTCCCACTATAATGAAATGCAGGGCGGCAGACAAACTAGCATCTATGACCCAGCTTCTCCACAGCACAGCCCCATACATTACACAAGAAGACAGTTTGTCAGGTAAGCTAGTATTCAGCGGTCGCCGAGGGAACCGCACGCTGCAGCCTTGACTACCCTGGCTGCCTTCACCTGAACCAGACTGGAAAAACTGCCGCCCGTCACGGCTGGCCTCGTCTGGTTTAAACAAACGAGAAGGGCAGGCAGTGCCCAGAAGGGGAATAGGGAGGTTGTTTTCATGTCTGAGGAGGAGAGCGCTGATGCGGAATAGCAGCGAAGACAGACAGACGCTCCCTGGGCTCAGAGGGGGAGACGGGCAGCACAGCAGGCCTCTGACAGAGCACATTTTTATGGGAGTGTCTGTCTGCCGGAATGTGCGCTGCTTCGGGGCAGCGTGCTCACGATTTTCCAAAAAACACGGTGGCGGTTCTGCTTAATGTTCAGTTCACCTGATTTCTAGCCAGAACACCCAGAAACAGTTCACATGAATATGTACGGGATAGTTTTATTTTAGGATCTACATTTCAATCCAAGGTCAGGGCTGTCAATTTCATCTCCATCCTGTTGGACAACAATAAATAGGGCCTTGTTCTTTCGCAACAGGGAGTATGAGGAGTTCAAACCCATGGGCGTGCAGTGCACACTATTATTGGCATCTCTGATGTCTGGTAATGTGCGCTATCATCTCTCACCAGACACTCCATCTATCGACCCAAATAGATTACACCCACTTATGGTAGACTCCACAAGGCCTTCCCAATGTCCAGTAGACAATTTGTAACCCCCGGCATCACTTGGCTGAGAGTGTGTAGAAAATGCCTATGCATCCTTCTCTCACCACAAAGGGTGACCCCGCCCACATCCTCCACTAGAGTCATGCAATGTGCACTCTGCTCAGTGCGCTCTGGCAGCAAAAGTAACGGACCTTCAAATTACACAAAGAGGGACCACATGAGAATATGTGATTATTATAGCCTTGGCCTATCCTGTGTGCAAAAAGAAGTGGGTACAGGGATTGTGTGGTTCAGCTTGATTGACAAGAGTGTAAGGGAAAGGGAGATGCATTCAGTTGTACAACTGACTAGGTATTCAACTGAAATGTGTCTGCCGCGTTTAACCCAACCCCTCTGAATCAGAGGTTCAGGTGGGCTGCCATAATTGACAACCACGTCTACCATGCCCGGGGAACAGTGGGTTAACTACCTTGCTCAGGGGCAGAACGTCAGATTTTTTTTACCTTGTCAGCTCGGGGATTTGATCCAGCAACCTTTCGGTTAATAGTCCAACGCTCTAACCACTTGGCTACATGTGCCATAAAGGTAGTGTCGTTTCCGTTGACAGCACAAATAACAATGAGCTACACAAGACAACATGCTGCAGAACATGTGTTACTGCAGTACTGAGTGACAAGACACTAAACAGACAAGACCACAATAGTAGAGTGACTGTTTTATATTACACTTGCTAGCCTGTGCGTGCACACAAAGCCCTCACAGATGGATGTTGTGACATTGTGTTGACTTTTTAAAAAGTATTGACAATTTCCCTTAACGTGTGAAGCATGGCTCTGTTCCCTTTGAGTTTTAAATCTTCCACACCCTGATAGATTACACTTCCTTATCCGGAGTAGCTTGTGTGAGCTGCTAGTAAACATTGGATTTTGATAAGGCACTCTATTGCAACTGAACAACCCCAAATTATTGTTCCAACCTGAAAAACCAAGATGCTTAGCTTGAGTCAAATTGACACTGACACAAATTACACCAGGAAGTTCTGGCTATGAAATTCGCGATGGTAACGCGTCACATGTTTATTTCTGGATTTAGTGAGAACTGAAACTAACGTTAGCAACTAACTTTGAAATCACTAACATACTCATTAATCTCGCTAGCTAGAACTGAAATGAACCATTTGGGCTAACCTAGTAAGATAGATTTCACAATGCAATGGAGTAAAAGTTCATCTTTAGTGACCAGCAAACTAGTTAATCATAATTGATCGAGGTATGCCATCAATTACAATCTGACAGACTGGTCTGATATTTGGCTGATGGCAATGCTACCGACATTTCTGTATTTGATAACGTTAGCTTAGCTAACCAGACGTTAACGCAGCGAGCGAAACTGGCTTGTTTGTGGTGAAAACAGGAAACACTTCGTTCAAGCATTGAAATCTGTGAAAATCCAACGTGGCAAAAGTGAAATAAAAATATCAGTATTTAAAACGTCTAGTTAGCTAGATAACATAACTAACTAGTAAATCTAATTAGCTAGTTAGCTAAACGTTCATCAACAAATCAAAAGAGCACGCTAGCTAACCTTATTAGTCTTTCACAATCACATCCACACAGACAGGTAACGTGCTATCTAGCTAATGTTAGTTAGCCTACCTGCCCCGGCATCACAAATCATTAAACACGCTAAAGAAAATTGTATTGAAAATGGAATGTATAATACACAAACAGAAGCAGGGGACTGCGAATTCAAATGTTTGGTTATAAATATTTTTTCCCTTACCTTGTCCAGACAATTCACTTTTTCCGTGGGGTACACGATTGTGCCACATCTGCCACACGACGGATTCATGTTTGAGGAATGCTGTGTAGTCGGATAAATTAAACGATAAAAACAAAAATATCTGTCAAGTAAAAGTGTTCTTCCCAAACAATACGGGTCGAGTTTGACGGCTGGATTGATCAAATCCCGGAGATTGTTGTCGTTCTAACCACACAGCTGGCTGTCAGTACACGAACCAGAGACGTAAAGCGCGGGCACGGCGCCTCTCTTTCCAATGCCGCGCTCCCGAGGAGAAAGGAAAGGGGGCGGTCCCACAAGGAGACGCTTGATTTCAGAGGCGACGTTAATAATGAGATAAATCCCGTGATCAGATATCAATCTATGGAGATCGATCAGCGTATATTATATTTGATACTGAAATCCAACGCAAATAGCAATACTCAATGCTTTTTAGTTGGTTGATTCCATGGAATGCGGAACTAGATTTATCACCCCACCATCACTGGTCGTCACTAGTTACCACAGCCGCAACGTCATAAACTCCGCCTATTTCTAAAATGTATATTCTTCCAATTTGATTTTCAACCTAAACCCAACCTTATCCCTAAACTTAACCACACTGTTAACCTTATGTCTAACCCGAATCTTAAATTAAGACCAACAAACTAATTTTCTGTTGCTATGAATTTGTTTGATAAAGCCAATTTCTACTTTGTGGCTGGGCTATCTAGTGGAAACCACCATCACAGTGGAACAGGCGCACGACAACATCGTGAACATGACATACAGAAAAAGTATCTAGAATACACGCCAACGTTTTTTATTCCACGTGATGATCATGCCATCTGCTACAATATGTATGTAGGCTGCTGTGAAGGCCTACATGGAATACAGTTGCAAATGAGTTCGGTTTGGGTGACATCTGCTGTCACAAATCAGAATTGGTTTCGCTGGTCAGGATGCAGAAATTATAGGCCCACTGAGTTTTCTCCTTTTCTGGTTGACATTATAATTAAACATTATTCATTCTAATAGCTTTATTCTTTCAAATTACTGTATTTCAAAACATGATCCTCAATCTGGGGTTAATTTGGAAGGTCAAAGTCATGTATGAAGAGCATTGAATTGCCTCTGATCAATTTATGAAATACATTCTTGGCATACACAGTACCAGTCAAAAGTTTGGACACACCTACTCATTCAAGGGGTTTTCTTTATTTGTACTATTTTCTACATTGTAGAATAATAGTGAAGCCATCAAAACTATGAAATAACACATATGGAATCATGTAGTAACCAAAAAAGTGTTATACAAAATACATATATTATATTTGAGATTCTTCAAAGTAGCCACCCTTTACTTGAGAGTGTACAAAGCTGTCATCAAGGCAAAGGGTGGCTACTTTGAAGAATATAAAATATATTTCTATTTTTTTTAAACACTTTTTTGGTTACTACATGATTCCATATGTGTTACTTCATAGTTGTGATGTCTTGCTAGTATTCTACAAAGTAGAAAATAGTCAAAATAAAGAAAAATCCTTGAATGAGTAGGTGTGTCTGAACTTTTGACTGGTATATAAAAAAAAGCAATACTGGAACAAAACATTCAAACATGAACTGTACAGAGATTATCATTGAAGAACATCGTCAACTGGTCTTCGTTCTTGTCATGGAAGTGCAGGGATACAGAATCCTTTATAGTGTTTTTTCCATGGATGTTGATAGCCATAATGTTCACAGTTTATTCCAGTTACACATCCCATGGAGGTGTGTGGTAAATGGTGAGACAGCAATCCATACCTGCTGAGAAACTTGGATCTCAACAAAGAAATTCTAGCAAAGCCTAAAAGTGGCCTCTTCTCATTTGTCCCTTTCCCGAAAACCTGCGTCACGGATGTGTACGAGAAGAGTTTAAGACTTTGTCCACCAAAAAGTATATACAATATTTTTGCCAACAAAGACAGGGACTATATTGAAGTGATTATTGAAAAATGAATGAACAGAAAAACATTATTTGTGTAATGGAGTAGGGAATGTGTGTGTAGCTCTAAGCTCTCGCCTTCCTCTCCTACAAACTAATTTTTCTCATTTTCATCATCCAGTTGCTCCTCAGTCCGGTCAGCACTGTCCAGCTTCCATGATTCCCTCCTTCTCGTGACCTTCGACCTCCACCTCTGCGTAGTTGGAGTGGAATCGCTGCTTCCTGAACTTCATGGAGGGCCAGTAGCTGTTGCGTCGCTATTGAAATAAGATCAAACAGGTCATTGTTTTGAAAAGGTTAAAGAGAATGGGAGTAGAAGTCTACATCTAGCAGGACACAGACTGACAGAGCTGGTTGAATGTGAGCCCTGATAGTGTTACTAACCTGTAGGATGTAGAGTGGTGAGGCAGCAGAAGGATGAGAGTTGATGTAAAGAGCCAGCAGTGTCAGAGCCAGCAGTAGCACCAATGCAGCTACTACACCTACTATAACTCCTGTGTGAGCTGACTCGTCGTGTTGTCTCGGAGGGCCTGTCTTCATGTCTAACCAGGAAAGAAAGACAATGTACAATCAAAATCCTGTAACATAGCTCCATACACACTATTCAAAGGGAATCAAGATCCACCCACCTTTACCATTGTATAGAATCACACGTTTGGTGTTATCTGCAGGAAGATCAAATTTAGGATCAGTTTGAATATTGAACAGTTAGGACTCAAACTGCTGCCATTGTTATTTTCCTGAACTCCATTTCTGTGCAATTTCTTTGCATGTTCTAAGAACACTCAGATTACTGTAGGCACTGGCTAAAAACAGACACTGAGAGCTAGAGCATTACTATGGCATCATTGTTCTTGCTCTGTTTAACACTGCTGGAGGCACAGTTGAACTCTGATACTCCGATATAAACCCTCCCAGGCACACTCATTTACACACTTGACTTACTCTCCGTGGCAGGGCCTTCTGGTAGGGGCCCCAGGGGTGTGGTGACCTCAGAGTCTGAGGGAACTGAAGGGTCAATAGAGCTGTCTGGTCCCCCCTTGGAATAATCCTCACAGGTGACATCTTTGGCCTGTCCATATAATGGATGAGAATTGTGGTTTTAACAGAGGAAGCTGAGAATGTGATTTACATTTGATGTACAGTACATGTAAAGTATGTGAACGTTCATTGACATTGTCCAATTCTACCTCTTCTGAACAGGCGTAGTCCAGCCACTCCTGCCTGTGTCTGTCCATTCCGTCTGAGCACCTGAAACAGACACAGATTTCAAACACAAAGAAACAAGGACTTCTTTATTCAGATAGGGATCTACACTCCTCTCCTGCTCACCTCTGGAGGACGTTGCACCAGGTACAGCCAGAGGTTAGGTTGGACGAGAGGCAGAGTTCACAGCTGTCATGCTGCAGACAGGCTGGACAGAGGGAGGAAGAGACAGAGACCTGGGTTTTGATTCTGCAGCGACATGATTGGCATTGGCATTAACATTATACTAAGCTGTGCCTGTGACTGGTTATTGAGGATGAAATGTCTGAGAGGACTGTATGAGGGATAGAGATTAGCTACTTACTAGGCAATGCAGTGAACTCAAAGGCAGAGTTGTTGGTGATCTTAGTTGTGTCGATGTCCACCCGATGGTACTCGTAGAGCCGACGTTGGGCATCTATGTGAGAGATATCATTTCAGATCATTTTAGCAAAAGTCTTTGACATCAAAGACTTGCCAACCTGGATGTGGGTTAGGGAACCCTTGCTTCTAACCTGAGGATTGAGGGGAAGGCAGGTTCACCATGAATGCATCTGACAACCCTGCCTTCACTTGGTGCTCAGCAGAACTTATCACCTCCACTGGCAAAGGTATCTGAAAGAGCGAGAGAGACAGGTAGAGAAGAATTGACAGAGTGTGCCTGGCGTTTAGATGAAATACATTCAAATCAGAGACGTGTTGTACAAGGTTCATAAGTGTGCATGTTGTAAGTCTCTCTCACATCTCTGTAGCTGAAGGTGATGGTCCCTGTGAGGTGCAGGGCAGCCTGGAAGGTGTATGCCCCCTCTGCCTCCCTCCCATGGAGTCTCACCCGCTCCCACTGCACCACAAACACCTCACCTGGGGTCAGTAAAGGACAGGTCACACCGAGGTCAACCAAGGGTCAAAAGTCAAATAACAAGCGCTGTCTGAATGTTACTCTATGGCTTACCATTGTCCAGGTACTGCACAGTAGACTCCTTGGAGAAGCTGGGGTCAAAGTTGGCCATGAGGGGAGCGATGTACTGTGTTGCTGTCAGCATGCGGTGTGTGACCGCTCCCATGAAAATAAACCCTGAAGAAGGTCAGAGGTCAGGGTTCTATGGAGATGCATGCCAAGTGGCAACTGGTAGTTACAATAGTTCACTCCTTCTATGCTTAACGTAAGTAACAAGCAGGAAGTAGAAAGGAAGAAATGTGATAAGTGGCTCCATCTGAGTTTGAACAACTTGCCATGTGTCGAAAGAATAATGAAATGTACCTCCTGTTGCTATGGTAATCTGCCTCAAATAATGTCCGTAGAAAGGGAAGTCAAATGAGAGGGCAACCTTCTGGAATAGGAGGAAGAGAGAGAGGGAGGGAAATTAAATGTGCATGAGCGTACGTGTGTGTGTGTGTGTGTGTGTGTGTGTGTGTGTGTGTGTGTGTGTGTGTGTGTGTGTATCTAAGTGTGTAACTCACCGCAGCCTGTCTGTGTGTATTGGACAAAATGCCATGCATTCTGACTTGGCCATGTCCTAGGTCGTTTAGATCTACCCAGAGTTCATCTGTGCGCGGGTCATCGGGGCCAAAACTACGCCATGAGTAATACCTACCAGCGTCCTCCTGTTATAGAAACAGTAGAGGTGAGTGCAAGAGGGGAAGTTGCGGGATGAGATGGGAGAGATAGAATAATGGTGTGAGGGGGCGTGGAGATGAAATGTTATCATGAACAACAGGGTTAACAGTGAAAGCAACATTTGAATGCAAGCCCACATAAACAAACAAACACACATTCTAAATAGAGTTCCAG
Source organism: Oncorhynchus kisutch (assembly GCF_002021735.2). NCBI lineage: Eukaryota > Metazoa > Chordata > Actinopteri > Salmoniformes > Salmonidae > Oncorhynchus > Oncorhynchus kisutch. Next base: position 68,892,555 of record NC_034179.2, read on the forward strand.
TCTCCAGTTTATTACATAGTAGTATCAAAAGAGAGGGATACTAAATATGAAGAATGCAGGGTGCATACTAAATAAGTTATGCGGATACGCTTTTATAAACCTTAGGATATCCTTGAATGTCTTGGACTGTACATTTTAGCAGCAAGGTTGAACTGATTCACTGCAATTTGATTTGATCTACATTGTTCAACTCTTTTCAATATACCCTTTGCAGTCTAATGCGTTTCAACATTGATTTGTTTTATATAAGGCCAGCAGGGAGCAGTATTCTACCACCACAACTGGAACAAGTGAATCTCGCATTGACATACTGTACGTACACATGTTGTCCACACTAGTGAGTTGTTGGACAACTTCCGCAACGCCACTCACCACTAAGTGTGTCATGTTGTCTGGTAGGGTGTCGATGGTCAGTCCTCCTCCCAGTACTTCCCTGGCCACCCTGGCATCACCCAGCCACGGTTCTCTGGGGATCCTGTGTGATGGCCTCTCATCATGCTGCTGTCCATTCACATGATACCGCATCGCTGTCCAAAACACAGCGAGTCAGTGACACAGATCAAGTCAGTGTCAATCCGAAGGTGCATGTCGGAACCCACTCGGTCACATTATAAACAAATCAAGCATCTGCTTTAGGCAGAGTTGGGCAAGCTACTTCAAATTACTTCTCACGGGTGGAAGTTAAGCTCCACTAAAGCTAGCCATAAGAAAAATATAGTTGACTTAACTAAAGTTACTTTGAAAAAGTAGTTCACTACATCAAAACTACTAAATTATCATATCTAAATCTGAAATGTCATGGACTACAAATTGGAAGAACAGAACACTCTGGAGTCAGATGTTAACAGAATGTATAATTTAGCCCATTAAACACAAATCAGTTTAAAGTGGGAATTAGGCAGGTCTTATGCTGAAAAAGAAAGGAAATTCTTGCCTACATCACCCATATTTTCTTTTTGCAAAAAAACTTCAGTAGGTAGCTACACCCATGGCAAAACAAAAGTAATTCTCTTCTGAAAACACTACCAAGATTAGAATTTTGCTAAACTATCACAAAGCTAATGCAAAATGTAGTTAAATTACTAGTTGAACTACATGTAGTTCACTACTCCCCAACCCTGGCTTTTGGTTACTGAATAATCCTGAACTGAGTGTGTATTACTCAATGCAATGGTTTGGATATTGTGGGCTGAATGTGAACATAGCATTAACATATCTCTGGCCATGAGGGAATGCTGGCATGCATTTCAACTTTTGAACTCCTTTTTTCCTACAACTGCACCTGCACGCACCCATGCATGCACCCGCGCACACACACACACACACACACACACACACACACACACACACACACACACACACACACACACACACACACACACACACACACACAAGACGTGTGTTGGCTGGACCACAGTCTAATCACAATACAACAAACTAGAAAGGCCTTGAGGATTTCTTGTTTGTCTGCCGCTTTGCTTTTCTCTCCTCCTCCTCCTCTCCTTGTCTTGCATATCCCACGGACTGCAATGTTCTGTCTCTTGGATCCAAAGTTGTGAGCAGTTCCCAAAGCTACTTACAACACAGCATATGTTCCACAACATTCTGCTAAAACATTATCCAAACAAATAACTCAATGTGGATTTGAAATCATCTGGGATTAGGAGGGACCAATCTCTGAGGACCTCCGTGGTTATCAGATAACACATGTGGGGACATCACTCTGCTTGAGGCCACAATGCATCTGGTTATTCTGCTTCTCAGGCCGGAGCCATATAGATATTTTGTGTTTGGAAATGACAGAAGTTACCGATTCAACAAGAATGCATATACGATTTCATCCGTTTTCAATTGTCCATGTGTGGCCGTAGCCTCATTCAGGTTTTGATTGCACGTTGTGATGTAGAGCTCCCCACTGGACATTTTGTTTAGTTGCGTCTGGTTGGTTTTCTTTTAAAGTACTTTGAGTAGGGGGCTGAAAGCAGAAAGTGTTGTGTTCGGTTTGGGACATTTCTCAGTGCAGTCTGGTCATGATCTGTTGCTGTCATTTTTGTTATTTGTTTGTTTATCGCATGGCAATTGCTTGTGAGTTATTGAGATGGTTAGTTGCCAGTTCATCTATCTATGTCAGGAGGTGTTTTACATGAGTGGTGCTGGAGATGTTGTCTATGTGTGGTGCTGGAGATGTCTATGCTAGCTAGATTCCATTGTTAGTTCTGCTGGCCTGTCGCCATCCAGTGTCATACAGATGCTGGCTAGCATTGGTTACAACATCCAAGCCTTCTCGTTTATGTCAGCAGTGTTGTGTTTTATGTGCACAGAACATTGTCCATGCGTTAGATTTTTTTCATGTGTCCGTTTCTGTATAGAATACAGTTGCGAGATAAAGTTGTACATCAAGCTTTATTTTCAAAACTTGACTGCTGACACGCACATTTTTGAGGGATTGTATTAATTGCACAAATGATCAAAATACTAAAATATACAGTTGAAGTCCGAAGTTTACATACACCTTAGCCAAACTCAGTTTTTCACAATTCCTGACGTTTAATCCTAAAAAGAATTACCTGTCTTAGGTCAGTTAGGATCACCACTTTATTTTAAGAATGTGAAATGTCAGAATAATAGTAGAGAGAATGATTTATTTCAGCTTTTATTGCTTTCATCACATTCCCAGTGGGTCAGAAGTTTACATGCACTCAATTAGTATTTGGTAGCATTGCCTTTAAATGGTTTAACTTGGGTCAAACATTTCAGGAAGCCTTCTACAAGCTTCCCACTATAAGTTGGGTGAATTCTGGCCCATTCCCCCTAACAGAGCTGGTGTAACTGAGTCAGGTTAGTAGGCCTCCTTGCTCGCACACACTTTTTCAATTCTGCCCACAAATGTTCTATAGAATTGAGGTCAGGGAATTGTGATAGCCACTCCAATACCTTGACTTTGTTGTCCTTGAGCCATTTTTACACAACTTTGGAAGTATGCTTGGGGTCATTGTCCATTTGGAAGACCCATTTGTGACCAAGCTTTAACTTCCTGGCTGATGTCTTGAGATGTTGCTTCAATATATCCAAAACAATTTCCTCCCTCATGATGCCATCTATTTTGTGAAGTGCACCAGTCCCTCCTGCAGCAAAGCACCACCACAACACAATGCTGCCACCCCCCGTCCTTCACGGTTGGGATGGTGTTCTTCAGCTTGCAAGCCTCCCCCTTTTCCTCCAAACATAACGATGGTCATTATGGCCTAACAGTCGCATCTATAGCTCTGACTATGAATTTGAGAGTGGTTACATTTCTCTAGGCCCATCCCTCAGCCTTCAGAAAATAAAACATAAGGTTAGGTCAACTTTGAATATTAACTATTTAAATTTTTTGTTATCTGCATTGGACTAGTTTGTGTATTATCATCAAATCAAATCAAATCCAGTTGTATTGGTCACATACACGTGATTAGCAGATGTTAAAGCGGGTGTAGCGAAATGCTTGTGCTTCTAGCTCAGACAGTGCAGTAATATCTAGCAAGTAATATCTAACAAATTACACAACATATACCCAATACACACAACTCTAAGTAGGAATGAATTAAGACTATATACATATGGACAAGCAGTGTCAGAGCGGAACGGACTAAGATACCGTAGAATAGTACAGAAAACAGTATGAGATGAGTAATGCCAGATATGTAAACATTAAGTGACTAAGATACCGTCGAATAGTTTAGAATACAGTATATACATATGAGATGAGTAATGCCAGATATGTAAACATTATTAAGTGACTAGTGTTACATTCCTTAAAGTGGCCAGTGATTTCTAGTCTATGCCTATAGGCAGCAGCCTCTAATGTGCTAGTGATGGCTGTTTAACAGTCTGATGGCCTTGAGATAGAAGCTGTTTTTCAATCTCTCGGTCCAAGCTTTGTTGCACCTGTACTGACCTCGCCTTCTGGATGATAGCGGGGTGAACAGGCAGTGGCTCAGGTGGTTGATGTTCTTGATGATCTTTTCGGCCTTACTGTGCCATCGGGTGCTGTAGGTGTCCTGGAGGCCAGGTAGATTGCCCCAGGTAATGCAATGGGCAGACCTCACTACCCTCTGGAGAGCCTTACGGTTGTGGGCGTAGCAGTTGCCATACCAGGCGGTGATACAGCTCGACAGGATGCTTTCAGCTGTGCATGTGTAAAAGTTTGTGAGCGTTTTAGGTGACAAGACCATTTCTTTAGCCTCCTGAGGTTGAAGAGGCTCTGTTGTGCCTTCATCACCACACTGTTTGTTTGGGTGGTCCATTTAAGTTTGTCAGTGATGTGTACACCAAGGAACTTGAAGCTTTCCACCTTCTCCAACTGCGGTCCTGTCGGTGTAGATAGGGGGGATGCACCCTCTGCTGTTTCCTGAAGTCCATGATCATCTCCTTTGTTTTGTTGAAGTTGAGTGAGAGGTTGTTTTCCAGGCACCACATTCACAGAGCCCTCACCTCCTCCCTGTAGGCTGTCTCGTCATCGTTGGTAATCAAGTCTACTACTGTTGTGTTGTCTGCAAACTTGATGATTGAGTTGGAGGCGTGCCTGGCCATGCAGCCATGTGTGAACGGGGACTACAGGAGGGGGCTGAGCATGAACCCTTGTGGGACCCCAGTGTTGAGGATCAGACCCAGGGCCTCAAGCTTAATGATGAGTTTGGAGGGTACTATGGTGTTGAATGCTGAGTATAGTCAATGAACAGCATTCTTACATAGGTATTCCTCTTGTCCAAATGGGATAGGGCAGTGTGCAGAGTGATGGCGATTGCATCGTCTGTGGATCTACTGGAGCTGTAAGCAAATTGAAGTTGGTCTAGGGTGGCAGGTACAGGGCGATAGTCATTAAATTCAGTTACCTTTGCCTTCTTGGGTACAGGAACAATGGTGGCCATCTTGAAGCATGTGGGGATAGCAGACTGGGTTAGGGAGATATTGAATATACCCATAAACACACCAGCCAACGTTGACAATCTCACTTATTGTCAACGTCATTACATGATGAGTTTTTAACTGATGAACTTGCTTTCCTGATTCAGACAGCTTCAATGTTGCGCAACTTTTAGGAATTTTTCGTCCGACTCTGAAAGAGGGGGTGTGTTCATGACGTCACATTTACTGTATGAACGTTACCGCACGTGTTGCTTTTTTTCAAACGGAGTGTCTCTTCTAACCCTAAATTTGGGAACCTTCCTGTACTGTATACATTTACTGTTTTGTCTCTTGCTTTCAGTAGACGAAATGACGTTTTCGAATATCGGTAGGCATATGGCAAAGAGATTCCATCTGTGAATCTCACTCTTCCCGGTGGAATCACCATAAACATGCCGTGGTCAGCACGGCTGCTGCAAATTCTCTCTGAAAATAACTGTTGTTGAGCAGATCAAACTGACTTGGGTAACAGGCAGGTAGTAACACAGTCTGCAGTCTGGTCACGTTTGAATTTTCCTACTAGATCAGCGAGAGAAAGAGATGTTTGTTGTAATCGTATACCGTGTGTGATAGAACTCCAACTCAGAACATGGCCATTTTTGGTACCCGATTTTGTTGTTGCACCGACTGGGTGGAATCAACCCTGGCTGGCACAAACAGGTGTTCATTTCATATAAACTGCCCATTTCTGAGTCAAATCACTTCATTCATTTAAACTGTTCAGAACGTTTAGGTATAGTTAACCCTAAGTGAATAAATCTGGTGCTTGACAAACACTAGCAGTTTGTGTCCGTGTGGCTTGTCTGACAAATCTGAAAAGAAGCCTATGTTTAGTATATAAATAGAACGCTAAACCAAACACTGAAATAACCTACAAGTGGAATGTGTGTTGGCAATGATCTGATTCTATGGTAGCCACAAGTGTTTGTGTGGGTGGGTAGGAGACATAAAGTAGGTGTTGGTGATATAACCTATCGGTTAAGTTGGCATACCTCACACTAAAATTAGTAGACTGGGGGGAAAAACACAGGCCAGCTGCTCAAACCATGAAAGTGCATTCATTCACAACACCTCAAAATGTGGTTCTAAGTGATCACTTCACCAGCGATTAGTGATATTCTATCCAAAGCCCTCATCAAACCACGGCCACAGGATGAGTATTACTGGCACCACCCATATTTGTCATATATTTGTCATTTTGTCTGATATTTGCACGCACTCCGAATACGATATTTCTTCTTGATGTGCCATCTTTTGTTTCATTACAGCATCAATGAAACATGACTGCTGAATATGGAGATGGGCGTTGGAAAACAGACTGCATAAAATACAAGGTGGTCATTGTTATAAGGTGCCTCTTATGGTATGTAAAACATAGCAACAGCAATGCATTGCCACAATATGTATAGCTTTATTCTATCTGTGATGGTCTGCATTGCAATGAGTGGTCATGTTTTGGAAGGGAGGGGTGTGGAGGGAGCAGGGCTGTAGTTGGCCAGCTCTGATCAGTTCAGTGGTCTAGAGTAAAACTCTCAAGGCCATCGGTACTTAAATCACTGGCTTATCACCAAGCCAACAAGAGGAGCCTGCCTGTCTAGAGGATTCTGATAAGAGGGCAGGAGGTGGGGGAAGAGGTCTCACTTCGGCTTGTCACCAAAAGCACTCACAAACTTCTACAGATGCACAATCGAGAGCATCCTGTCGGGCTGTATCACCGCCTGGTACGGCAACTGCTCCGCCCACAACCGTATGGCTCTCCAGAGGGTGGTGAGGTCTGCAACGCATCACCGGGGGCAAACTGCCTGCCCTCCAGGACACCTACACCACCCGATGTCACAGGAAGACCATAAAGATCATCAAGGACAACAACCACCCGAGTCACTGCCTATTCACCCCGTTATCATCCAGAAGGCGAGGTCAGTACAGGTGCATCAAAGCAGGGACCGAGAGACTGAAAAACAGCTTCTATCTCAAGGCCATCAGACTGTTAAACAGCCACCACTAACATACTGACTCAACTCCAGCCACTTTAATAATGGAAATTGATGTAAAAAATGTATCACTAGCCACTTTAAACTATGCCACTTTGTTTAAATACCCTAAATTACTCATCTCATATGTATATACTGTACTCGATACCATCTACTGCATCTTGCCTATGCCGTTCTGTACCATCACTCATTCATATATCTTTATGTACACATTCTTTATCCCTTTACACTTGTGTGTATAAGGTAGTAGTTGTGGAATTGTTAGGTTAGATTACTCGTTGGTTATTACTGCATTGTCGGAACTAGAAGCACAAGCATTTCGCTACACTCGCATTAACATCTGCTAACCATGTGTATGTGACAAATATAATTTGATTTGATTTAAAGGACTGTTTGTGGTAAAGAGTCACTCTTCCATCCAGACTGTTTTGCATGTGTTCCGTCCTGCTAGTAGGATGATTGCTGAGAGAAGGGAGTGAAGAGGGTTTAAGTGCAGCTAAGTTTCATCTAATGCCCCTCATCTCAAATAGACTCAGGCGATCAGGGGTTTATCACTCCATCCTATTTGTAAATCGTAAATGTCTTATTTTGTCGACATTATCATTTGAGATTCTTACATGGTATGCTTTTATTGGCTCTAGCCGAGGTCTATTTCAAAGGAAATGTTCAGTCATATATATTTTTTATACCACTAAAACATAATGACCACTATCTTGCAAGCATGTACTACACTGTCCAACTGGATGCAATTGTGCTAAAGGCTCTTATATCCCATAACTGATATAGATCCTATAAATCACTGTAAGTTAAATTCCTATGCATTCTTATAGCCTGGTCCCAGATCTGTTTGTGCTTCTGCCTACTCCATTGTCAAGACAAACATATGTTTGGCATGACAATTCCAAAAGGTGTACACTCATTTAGCAGACACTCTTATCCAGCGGCGCTTACAGGAGCAATTCGGGTCTATGTGCCTTGCTCGTGGGCACATCGGCAGATTTTCCAGGTAGTCAGCTCGGGTATTCGAACCAGCGACCTTTCAGTAACTCCCAACACTCTTAACAGGCAGGCTACCTACTGCCTGCTTGGCAAGCGAGCAGAAACAAACAGACTAGCACCAAGGCTAGTAATTATACGGCATAACTCTACAGAGAACAGTTAAATACTTCAAGAGGCGAGATAAGGAGTATATAGAGGGCTGTGAAGGAAATAGAGGGGACTTAAGGGCAATTTAAGGGCAATTAAAATGCTAAAAGAGTGTGAGAGGCCTGTGATAGTGGGTAGTGTCACAAGGGAGATTTGGTCCTAGATTGTTTTGTATCCTTGCTCTTCTTTTTGAGGAAAAGTACCAGGACCGTCTCTGCAAAAGAAAATATCAAAAGTCCAATTGGATCTTTAGTGTCACGTTTTCCCCATAGACGTATGCGTATGCCAGCACTGCAGCATGTTTCTGGGGAAATGAGGTGTGGTATGGTTGGTGATGTAAAACATATAGGACCATTCTATTTCTATGGCTACAACATCCAATTCTCTTGTGAACCCAGTTCCAACACAGTTCTACAATCCAGGGTCATCTCCCCAGATGGGAGAGAGAGAGAGAGAACATACAGAGCCAGTTGAAGAATCAGGCACATGTGACTATAGTGTTCTAGAATGTCTGTTTTTAAAACCAGCAGGCGGGGGTAATAAATCATGTGTTGCAGTGGCTCCTAAACTTTTTCACTCTGGCCCCCCTTCCATCATTGGCGAACATTCTGTTGAGTGATCATGTGATATCTGAGTTAATTTTGTACTTTTTTATTTATTTAACTAGGCAAGTCAGTTAAGAACAAATTCTTATTTACAAAAGGCCTCCTGCGGGGATGGGGGCTGGGATTAAAAATAAATGAAATTAAAATATAGGACAAAACACACATCACGGCAAGAGTGAGTGCCTCAAACATTACAACAAAATCAATGCGCAAAAAAATCGACCATTTTTTTTTGTTGCTAAAATGGGCTAGTTGATCTGGACATTTCAAACAAGTTATAAATATCTTTCTAACGTCTGCGATGACTGACATGACAAGACGAAAACTGTAGATGCACTACCCAATTTGGTGCCTTCTACTATTACAAGTTTTAAAGGTATGTTGAAAGCCCAACTGACTCCCCCCCCCCCCCCCCCGACCTCTCGACCCCACAGTCTGGGAACCACTGTTGTATTAGAATGCCTGATGACAGAGGAGAAATAGGATATGACAAGTGAGAATACCATTATAACATAAACACCTCCTCTGTTATAATGTAAGGCTCACACTGAGTGCTTAAACACAGGCAACTGTCACTTAGTCACAGACCTCAGGCTTTCCTTTCATTTGATTTTAATTGTCTAAAACAGAGGTCAGGTCTGCAGAAAAACTATATCACACCCTCTCTCAACATGGTCAAGTTAAAACTACAACTCATAGGCCGATAGACAGTCAAACAGTCTTCTGGCCTGAGCACTAAAATAACCCTGATGCTAAGAAACCACTCAGCACATATTTCCAGGCCGGTTTCTGTGAGTGGTCAGTCAGACCGGGGGTGAGAGGGCACACCCTGTCCTGCATGGGAGCAGCTGCCAGGGCTGGCCCAGGATCAGCCGGATGCCACACTAATTCCACAGATCAACTCAATGTGGCGGATGGTATGAATATGACTGCCTTCTTTTTTTATTTTTGCACTGACTCTATGCACACTCACTGAACTCTACACACTCACTGAACTCTACACACATGCACTTAATTTGCTCACACATATATAACACGCACACTGACACTCTGTTATCATATATCCTGATGCCTGGTCACCTTACTCCTATACATATCTGCCTCTATCACTCTTGTATCCCTGCAGATTGTAAATATGATATAGACACTGACTCTGTATAGCATACTTACTTTGCAGTGTTCTTGTTTCTATTTCCTGTGTGTTTTTGTTCTACTTTATTTTATAGCACTACATTGATATTGGTTACTGCATTAGGAAATAGCTTCCAAGAAAGGCATTTCACTGTACTTGTGCACGTGACAATAAAAGCTTGAAACTACAAAACCCACAGCAAGTGATCATTGATACCTGAATTAAAAAGTGAACTTTTGACCTAATATGGCAAAAATCTCTTCAGCCATTCTTATGGATTATTGAAATGTACGTTGATTATTAGGCTTTGTGACCAGGTCATGGCATTGCCTGCAATTTTATACCTAATTTCATGCAATTCAAATGTGATAACTAATGCCCATGAGGCGCAGACAAAAAGTATCAGTTTTACACTTTGTGTATTCTATTATTCTAACTCTCAACATTAAGTTGAGACCCAACTGAGTTCCTAAAAATATATATATATATATATATATATATATATATATTTGGTCTGCAGGCCTAGAAAAAGGGCCTGCAGGCCAACAGTTGCCCATCCCTGCTTTACACTGACACATACTGCATGCACACACACTCACTCACTACAGCTGCAGTGGTAATTGTAGGATCAGAACCACAAGAGGAACAACCACCATCCAGAATGCCAACAGAAAGTGACTGTGAAGAGTCTGGAAAACTTGCATCAAGCAAATTGTCCTCACGTTATAACTTGAACACATTACTCATATCAGTCAAATAAGATTTGGTGGGTGGCATAATACCCGAAAACCTATATATGATAAAGCCTATAAGGTAGCAGGTGTTATGCTGAAACAAGAGATTTTACATTTTGAAAAAACACCAAGATCTCTTCTATGAAAACAAGAGAGCAGTGATGACCTCATACTTCCTTTGTTATGGTGAAACCCAATCTCTCAGTGGATGAGGTAAAGGAATTAATTCTGGTTTTCATTGTACGATAAGACAAAGCCCATAACGAACTAAGTCAGGCATCTCAATGAAGATCAGTGCTGAACCATGTCTTATTCCCCAATGCCAACATCACACCTCATCATCCAGAAAATCACTTTCTTTAACTCTGCCAAAGAATCGTTAAAGGGCAATTCTACCACTTTTCAACCACATTTTCATTATTTCCAGCACAATATTTCTACATACGTGAAAATGGAGCATTTCTATGCTTTGTAGAATTTTTTTTAAAAGTTATAATGTTCTAGCCGATGACACCGTTACATTTAAAACACTTAAGAAACAGTGATTTTCAAACACTATGAGATGCACAGTGACATGGGGAGCAATAAAATACCCCCCCTTCTGACTACAAACAAGGTTTTTGAAAATCACTGTTTTAATTTGTTTCTTTTAATCCTACTCTGTGATGTCACAGATAACCATTATTTTAGGACGTTTCTTCTTCTTCTCTTTTTGACCACAGATCATAGAAACGTGACGTGAACACGTATGTAGACACTGGTATGGTGCTGGAGATAATGAATAGGATCTTTGTCTCCCTCCCTGCTCCTCTATCCCTACTTCACGGATCCTTCTGTTCTCTTGAAACTTGCCAGGAGTGTCTTTATCGATGTCACAATGACCCTTGCTGTTGCAGATCAAAATCTCCACGACAGTGAAATCACATCTGTGGATGTCAGCCACACAGATATTTAGTATATCCAGATTTATCCATTCCATTTTTTTCTGTTCAGGCTTGGCCCCAGTATGGCTGGACCAGACACAAGTCATTTGTTAAGTGAAATTCTCAACAGGACAAAGAACAGAGAGCCAAGCTCTGAGGTCAGCAGCCTCACAATTCATTTTCATCCCTCAAACTGTGTTTTCATAATCTGGTTAAGATGCTGCAGAAAGCTCTCGAGGGGTATCTCCACTTGATCCTATTTCAAACAGCTTCTTTTTTTTACACTGCATGTAAAAAATAAAATAATCTAATTTTATGCCTTGTAAGATAAACACAAAAAGCAATTCATTTAGCTCAGCGAAGAGCAGTTGTTGTTTTGAAGGTGGTAGATAGTATCAGGGAAGAGCTGTTGTTGTTTTGAAGGTGGTAGATAGTATCAGGGAAGAGCTGTTGTTGTTTTGAAGGTGGTAGATAGTATCAGGGAAGAGCTGTTGTTGTTTTGAAGGTGGTAGATAGTATCAGGGAAGAGCAGTTGTTGTTTTGAAAGTGGTAGATAGTATCAGGGAAGAGCTGTTGTTGTTTTGAAGGTGGTAGATAGTATCAGGGAAGAGCAGTTGTTGTTTTGAAAGTGGTAGATAGTATCAGGGATGAGCTGTTGTTGTTTTGAAGGTGGTAGATAGTATCAGGGAAGAGCTGTTGTTGTTTTGAAGCTGGTAGATAGTATCAGGGAAGAGCTGTTGTTGTTTTGAAGGTGGTAGATAGTATCAGGGCAGGAGAATGGGATGCATCTGCCTTTCCTCAAGGGATTTTGGAGCAAAACAAAGGTCACGAGAGGAAGACAGTCAGCAAAGAGTACTAGTGAAATCAAATAGGAATTGGGAGCAGTGATTTGGCTAGTAAGGGTCACAGGATTTATTGAAAAGTGAGGAGATCATAGAAAGAGGAGTGCAGTGGTGGGACAGTGGTGGAGACAAATCTAATTACTCAATCTCTGATGTAAGGCTTTACATGGCTAGGAGGAGAAACACATCGCGATGCAACCCCCTCCATCTGTCCACCAGCATTCCTGTCACACCCCAAGCACACAGAAATGCATACACTTTCAATACACATACATACAAACACACATGTAATATGTCATTGTTGCACTGTATCGGTGTCTATAGTTTTGTTCGATGTTGTGTCTGAAACTTTTCCCCCTTGCTGCTGTTGGACCAGGTGTCTTTTGAAAAAAATAGATTTTATCTCAGTGAGAAAGACCTGGATAAATAAAGGATTTTTAAAAAACACACACGATTCATCAAGCTACCACCTTTTTTGCCTACATTCCAAAACAGTTTCTCTCTCTCCTTTCCCACCCTGGACCGCCTGACTTTTAGGCTAGCAGAGTGGCAGGGAGAAATACGTCCAAATCTAATGTTAGGCAGAAGCTGTTTTGTGGGTTGTTATTCTGAGTCATTTGCACGTTTCTGGACCATGGTGTTTTTTTATGGTCACACTTTCATTGCAAACTAGGAACTAACTTTTCTGCACAAACAAAGAGTATAAGGGTACGCCCGTTTCCAAACACAATCATGAACCTGTACCATTTCCCTTATATAAGTCAATTAGTGAAAAACAGTGTCTTCAAAGACACGTAGGTTATTGAAGCCATGAAATACAAAATAAAAAAGAATGCCATAACGCTTACAGCTTTTCTTTCATGTTAAATACAACAGTTGCTATTATTCCATGTGATCATAAGTTGTTGAGACATCTTAGGATGGACGTGGGAGAGCCATGGAGGGGAAAGAGAGATGGACAGATGTAAATGGCATATGTTATGTAAATAAAAGAGGATTCAGGAATTTAAAAAAGGGAGAGAAGCGCCTGGATGAGGTGGTATTTTGTACGGCAAGAAAGTGCAACACCCGAGCGACCTGAAGAGAGGCTGTGTGAAGCAATGGGGGCTGCTGATGGGAGGACGGCTCATAGTAATGGCTGGAACGTAGCGAATGGAATGGCATCAAACATGGAAACCATGTGTTTGATGTATTTGATACCATTCCACTAACTCTGCTCTAGCCACTACCACAAGCCCATCCTCCCCAATTTAGGTGCCACCAACTTCCAGTGGCATGAAGAGAGTGATGCCTGGGGGAAATGAGGAGAGAAGGAGGGAGGAGACAACAGGTGAAAAAAGGTGAGGAAGTACATTGAGACAAGAGAATCAGGATGGAAAACACAGGAGAGGTAGGGGAGAAAGAAAAGCTTACCTGTTTGTTGCTGAGCCCAAACTCTCCCCAACTCTGCCTGGGAGAGAAAGATGAGCAGCAGCACACTGAGACACATGTTGTTCAGCAACAACAAAAACACACAGCTCTCTCTTCACTCTCTCTTCCTTCTTCTCCCTCTCTTCTCTTTCAGCCACAGAGTTTATCCTGGTCCCAGTCACCCTGTAGCTCCCTCTCCTCTCCCTCCCTCGCGTGCTCTCTCCACTTACACACTCTCTCTCCCTCTACGGCACCCTCTCAATGCTGTTCTTCTGTTGCCATGGCGATGACAACGACAGAGGGATGATCAGGCGTAGCAGCTGAGGAGATGAAAGTGTTCTCTCTCTCCCTGCGTGTCCTGCCTCTCTCATGTTCTCATCCTCTTTGCTTTGATGTGCCCCACTCTCTGTCTCTCTCCTTCCATATTTGGACTTGGATTCTAGTGAAATCGTCTGGAATCACAGTGGGGCCCTCTCTCTTATCTCTGAGGGAACTCAATAGTAGATGCCATGCCATCTCCTTGCCTTGGACAGTGATATAGTGCCTCTGTGTTCAGACATGGCTGCTGCCGAGAATTAAATGAATGCAGTAAAAACAGTACAATCTCTTCCCGGAATCTGTCTATTGACCTTCTGGTTATAAACTGCAGTGAAGAACAAGCGGTTAACAGTGCTTCTAACCGTACAGCCACCATACCAGACAATTACCACAATGACATATACAGGTACTTTCCAGAAGCACTTTAGTTTTGGTTTTCCATGCTCACTGCTATGAACCTTTATCTGGTCAATACAAAACAAACATATTGTCTGAGTACTTAGCATACGTTCTGTGGGTCATATGAAAAAGGGACACGTCTGGTTTTGTTTGGCTATGGTTTAATTTCCAGGCACATGCGACAGCAGCTCTGCCTGTTATACTACTCAAATCAAATCAAATCCAATTTTATTCAAATAAGCTTTCCTTTACACACATTGTGTGTCTCCACCATCACTCCTGCTTCTCTCTCAGCTGTTCTACAATCAGTTCCACTTTGAAAAATCAGGCTAGAGAACGCTGGTGAGGAAATGACAGTTGAGACTTTTCAAGATTCACTGCTGGAAAATGTAGCCTACATACTAGGGCTAGGGACATATTTAGTAGGGCATGATACTCGGAATGTCATTGAACATTGGAATGTTACAATAGAGCTGACTGTTCTCTTGCACAATGAAAAGATACATCTCGGTTTTACTGTACACACATTTCTACGAGCATGTTCTGAATAAGCTCCCACAATTTCATTTGCTTACACTGGTCTCTACTGGTCATCTGGGGAATTACAGCAGAAATAGAGGGAGAGACTTGAATTGTAAGTGACTCACATTATGCTGCGGGTCATTCAGCCTTTTCCACGAGTCAGTCAGATTCAAAGAGGTCAATAACATGTTGGATCTGGATGTAAAAATACAAACCTCCGAAGAATGTTCTGCTGTTCCAGTGTCATTCACATCAACCCAAACTATTTCTCATATTCAGCTCCTCTCCTGTATTACAAACACCCACTCAGTTCTGTACTCTTTCCCCCTCATTTAACACAGCTCTCTCTCTCTCCATCTTCCTCATTCACTCTTTTTTTAGTAGCCCTCTCCCTGTCACCCTGTCTTTCTCTCCATTTTTCTGTTCCTCTTTCATGTGTCTGTACATCTGATCCTCCTGTGTTATGCAGACGGCTGGGTAAATATTGGCTCTGTGTTCTGGATGTGGTGTGTGTGTGTGTGTGTGTTTCTGAAAGTAATCAGATTACACTACAAAATGTGGGTAATCCAAAAATTACATTACTGATTACAATTTTGTACAGGTAACTAGTAACTAACAGATTACATTTAGAAAGTAATCTACCCAACCCTGCACACACACACACACACAAACACACACACACACACACATACACACACACACACACACAGTAATCAGATTACTTTACAAAATGTAGGTAATCCAAAAGTTACATTACTGATTACAATTTTTGAAAGGTAACTAGTAACTAACAGATTACATTTAGAAAGCAACCTACCCAGCCCTGCACACACACACACACACACACACACACACAGTGTTCTAAGGCACTGCATCTCTGTGCTGGAGGTGTCACTACAGACCCTGGTTCGATTCCAGGCTGTATCACAAGCGGCCATGATTGGGAGTCCCGTAGGGCTGCGCACAATTGACCCTTTTGGAAAGGTAACTAGTAACTAATTAAATTTAGAAAGTAACCTACCCAACCCTGCACACACACACACAGTGGTCTGAGGCACTGCTTCTCAGTGCTAGAGGCATCACTACAGACCCTGGTCCGAATCCGGCTGTATCACAATTGGTCGTGATTGGGAGTCCCGTAGGGTGGCGCACAATTGACCCAGCGTCGTCCGGGTTAGGGTTTGGCCGAGGTAGGCTGTCCTTGTAAATAAGAATTTGTTCTTAACTGACTTGCCTAGTTAAATAAAGGTTAAATAAAAAGAAAAGAAAACATACACTTTATAGTTACAGGGTGTGGAGCAATGTTGTAGTAGCTCTAACCTATTTAACACTTAGAACATTGACTAGAATACCTCTAGTGACAGGGCTTTCTATCAGGGGGTATAGCTCAGTGGTAGAGCATTTGACTGCAGATCAAGAGGTCCCCGGTTCAAATCCGGGTGCCCCCTCATTTTCTTTGATACATATCAATCACAGGTCTAATAGTTATTATCAATGGTGGGTTGGTGAATAGTAAATGGTCTCTAACTGGGTAGGTAAGGCCATCATAAACATGGGCCCGATTCAGACCCGAGTTAATGGAGCTTAATTCCCTTTTTATGCAGTTTTCTCTCTAGGTGTATTCTGACCTAGAATTTAAGCTTGAGATTAGCATGCTATTCACCTGCTATTTGTTTTGGGTGGAGATCAAATAAATGAAGGTGTGGTGGAAATGTGTCTATAGATAATCCGGACTCTGACCTTGACTTAATTCCCTAATAATTCCACCGTCTTTGCGCAGAAGGAAACAATGAATAAGGTCTAGAGAACCTAGCGGTTCCAAGTGGAAAAAGGCATCTACTGTATTTTTCCTGGTAGAAATACAGTAACACCATTCTTCATGCACTGTAATTTACAACTTGATAAGAGCTGTTAATAAGAGCTAGGTAAATGAGTAATCCGTTTGGATAAGGGAATTGTAAATATAAACAACACTTCTTTTAGATATATTTGACCTTGTTATCGCGAGACAAATGTTGAACCAGTCATATGGCTGCAAACTGGAGCATATCAACATATCAACTTCCCCACAGTGACGTTTCTGAAATGCTGTGCCATTATGCAGAACTTAAATTGTACAGCATTGTATTGAAACTTGCTGTGGAGATTGTTATAATGGATGAGCCATGATTAAAATACAGTATATACATTTAAAGTGGGTAAAACAGTATGCAGTAGTATGAAGTACTTAAGTCAAAAATACTTTCAAGTACTACTTAAGTCGTTTTTTTGGCGTATCTGTATGTATATTTTTGACTACTTTTACTTTTACTTCTCTACATTCCTAAAGAAAAATATGTACTTTTAACTCCATACATTTTCCCTGACACCCAAAAGTAATCGTAACATTTTGAATGCTTAGCAGGACAGAAAATTAGGCCTACCACTGTTCTGTCATCAGGAAACTTGATGATTGAGATGGAGATGTGCGCTGCCACACAGTCATGAGTGAACACAGGGTTGTTGGGTAGGTTACTTTCTAAATGTAATCCATTACAGTTACTAGTCACCTGTCCAAAATTGTAGTCAGTAACGTACGTTTTGGATTACCCAAACTCTGTAACGTAATCTGATAACTTTCAGTTACTTTTGTATTACTTTCCCTTTGCCCCCACCCCCATCAAAGTTGCCCATCCCTGTCATAGACAAACAGAATATGGGGATGTTGAAGCCTAGACATAGACAGATCTATAAACAAACATGCACATATGGTCAGTTTTAACCAGTTTACAGTTTAAATGTATGTCTATCTCTATTCCTTTTCCATTAGAAATATATATTGTAAGACTGATTGATTAATTTCATTTATTAGACATGTTTAAAATACATACATAAGAGTGGTCCAGCTGGATATGCCTCCACCTACAATTTAAGAAAATCATCAAGGATACCAGAGTTAATCTCGAAAGTTTACTTCTACTGTGGTGCTTTTTTAGTAGTACCACAACCTGTCCAGTAGATGGGAGCATTTTCTTCTCACCCACATAATGTAGTCTTACGGCTCACTTATGAGACATGCTACTATTTAGCCATTTTGAGTGAGAAAACTTGATATGGACCATGGATGTTTTATGAATTTCAAGTTCTTTGGAAGACTATTCCAAATCATGTCAGAAACCCAACCATTCCAAAAGGGTTCTTTCCCCATACCGCTCTTAAATCTGAAAGGATCAATGTTGGTTCTCAGGGGTGGAAAAAAGTGCTCAATTGTCATCCTAGAGTAAAAGTAAAGATACCTTAATAGAAAATGAATCAAGTAAAAGTGAAAGTCACCCAGTAAAATACTACTTGAGTAAAAGTAAAAGTTATTATATTATTATAATTTATTATATTAAGCAAACCACATGGTGCCATTTTTACACTTCAACACTCAGACATCATTACAAATTAAGCATAAGTGTGTGAATTGTGCTTCAACATGTAACGAGTACTTTTGGGTGTCAGGGAAAATGTATGGAGTAAAAAGTACATCATTTTCTTTAGGAATGTAGTGAAGTAAAAGTAAAAGTAGTAAAACAGTAAAGTAAAGTACAGATACCCCAAAAAACGACTTAAGTAGTACTTAAGTACTTTACACCACTGCCCCTTCTAGTGGAATAGTTATGGTTATCCCTGACCAAGTTGAGGTAGTTACATAAGTATTTGGGGACCACACAGTGGACAATCTTAAATACAAGACACAATTTTAAAAAACAATAGCAATGGGAGCTCATAGTATCAGCTGGTAGTCTAAAACATGTTACCTGATCATAACTGTTACTGTAAAAGGGTTAGGTTTATTACTGTCAGACATTGTTGCCATCATACTATCAGGCCTATATTTATTGTACATGGTATAACCCATAGGATTATCCTTCACTTAGGAGAAACTAGCTGTTAAAATGGTATTCCTTAAAATCCCTTGTTGAGGAAGTGTAGCAGACATGCCTGATGGAAGGTCATTCATTGTATTGTCAGAGTCATTCTCTAGTCATTTACACGTTTCTAGAAGAAAAAGACGTTTCGACAGCCTGATGAAGACAGCTTGGCTGTCGAAACGTTGGGTATTACATTTTTTGCATCTGAGCTCCTAGAGTGTGCGGCTCTCCTTTATTTTCAAATGTACACGTTTCTATCACCACCAGATTTACTTTTGAAATTCGGAGGAATGCAATCTCCTTGTTGTAATGCAAATAAACCTCAATGTCATTTCAAGTGGCTGGGATGTAATAAGGCCTGCAGAGCTGTTTTTTGTTGTTGCATTGTCTTCCCAAAAGGCCTTTTCGCACATTTTTAGTTTCCAAAGTCACGGTTTTAACAACATTCTGCACCCTTAATTGTCTCATCATCAATTCCTGCCCTATACACACCATGAAACTTAAACTGGTCGAAACGTGTCACGTGAGTGGTTATTGTTGTTGTTTTATGGCAAATGCACGAATGAAATGCACGACAGAACTAGAGTTTTACTATCTGAGGTTTACCACTGTGACCAAACCCATATTTTTATCTAATGTGTTTAGGGTGCATGCATTATTCATAAAAAAATATATATCATTGGGCATGCATGAGAGCCGACTGATGTTGTTACTGACAAAAAGATACAAAGAAACACTAACATTCGTTTCTCCCTTGATAGCATATATAAAATACAGTGTACTGTACAGTACTGAAAGCACCCAAGAGACACATGTATTTGTCTCCTCCTAGTGTGCGCTCTCCTAACAGACGAACACGTCTTGAAAAACATCGTTAACCCGCGAAATACATGTTTTTTTTGCCGAAAATAAAAACTACCGCATAAATCAATGTTTTTCTAATATATGAAGATAGTCCTTAGGATAATTAGCTTTTATTTTGCTACTAAAGTACAGTGGGGGTATAGCTCAGTGGTAGAGCATTTGACTGCAGATCAAGAGGTCTCCGGTTCAAATCCGGATGCCCCCTATTTTGACCCGCTAATGCGCGAGCTGTGGAGGGGCTGATGTTATCAAGACTAGTAAATAAAGTGTAGGGCAGCTGTTAACTGTTCGGAATATAAACCTTCAATTGCTGATTGACTGACAACCGTGGTACCATATACCACAGGTATGAGAAAACATTTATTTTTACTCCTCTGATTACGTTGGTAACCAGCTAATATAAGGCACCTTGGGGGTTTGTGATACATGGCCAGTATACCACGGCTAAAAGGGCTGTGTCCAGACACTCCGCGTTGCGTAAGAACAGCCCTTAGCCGTGGTATATTGGCCAGCCAATCGGCATTCAGGGCTCGAACCACCCAGTTTATAACAGACCATTTACAACTGGTATGACAAAACATTTATTTATACTTCTCTAATTACGTTAGTAACCCGTTTACAATAGCAATAAGGCACCTCGGCAACCCCACGAAAAGTACATAGAAATGTGAGTTATATTAAAATCTGGTCCCAATTCCAAAATCACTTTAGCCTTAAACAAGCAAGCAGTTTCTCTCTATTAACATCTAATCAGACATAATACAGAACATTAATCTGCCTTCCTTGGCAAATACAAAATCTGCATGGGAGCAAGACATGGGTGTTCCATATATATATATATATATCTATATGGAACAGAAATACAACAACATGTAAAGTGTTGGTCCCATTTTTTCATGAGCTGAAATAAAAGATCCCAGAAATGTTCCATATGCACAAAAAGCTTATTTCTCTCAAATGTGTTGTTCACAAATTTGTTTACATCCATGTTAGTGAGCATTTCTCCTTCTCCAAGATAACCCATCCACCTGACAGGTGTGGCATGTCAAGAAGCTGATTAAAACAGATTGATTAGTATACAGGTGCACCTTGTGCTGAGGACAATAAAAGGCCACTCTAAAATGTGCAGTTTTGCTACACGACAATGCCGCAGATGTCTCAAGTTGTGAGGGAGTGTGTAATTGACATGCTGACTGCAGGAATGTCGAACAGACCTGTTGCCAGAGAATTGAATGTTAATTTCTCCACCACTTGCCACCTTCAACATCATTTTAGAGAATATGGCAGTACATCCAACCGGCCTAACAACTGCAGACCACGTGTAACCACGCCAGTCCAGGACCTCTACAACTGGCTTCTTCACCTGTGGGATCATCCGAGAAGGGGGGGGGGGGGTACTGAGGAATATTTCTTACTGTAAAAAACGCTTTGTGTGGAAAAACTCATTCTGATTGACTGGGCCTGGCTCCCAAGTGGATGGGCCTATGCCCTCCCATCACTGCAGCCCTGCCCAGTCATTTGAAATCCTAATACATGTATTTGACTGATTTCTTTCTTTGAAGTGTAACTCAGTAAAACCTTTGAAATTGTTGCACTTAGATTTTTGTTCAGTATATACATCATTTTGTTCAGTATATACATCATTCAGGCGTTCCATGTGTAATTCCCATACTACAGAGAAGGCAGCCCAGTCACCAGTTTATCAATAATAACATTTATTTGTACAAAAAAATATTTTGTACCGTAAAATACATAGCCACTGTATATGTATAAAAATACATGATTAACCTGTTTTAAAATCAGACAATACTTGTTTGTCATCTTGCTTTTTACAGAAAGCATGCTACTATTTTACACTGTCAAGCAAACCCCTTTTCTTATTTGATATAAATACTTCAAGTAATTTGTGCATTGTTAGCTTAGAAGGCTGAGCACCAGTCTGATCACCATTAGGTCTGGCCTCTTAACCTGTTGTACTGTAGTTTTCCTCAAGGTACAAATCTGTATGTTAAAGAAATCCAATGCAACCTCCCATTCTACCTCTGTGGAGTTCATGAGGACAGGAGGCTTAAATACTGTGATAGGTCCCTTTTCAGCTTATGTGGGGCATATTGTGTCATCCTCATGGAGTCAGGTCTGACAGCTAGGGATTCTTATGTAAACATGGTGGACCTCTAGAACGGAGTCTCACACACACACCACACATAGATACTAATGCACATGCACACTGGCACACCCTGGCATGTCTAGCTAAGGTTCCTCCAGGCCTCCTCTATCCCGAGGCAGTCCTGGACTCTGGTCAGCCCTGGCATACACACTAAGGGCTGGGTAAGGCATGAGGGTGACAGGGCAGGACTGGGGCCACCCCTGGGGCTCAGAGGGGCAGTGTCACTACAGATAGTGGAGATCCTGATCTGGGCACTGTGGCTTTGGCTGTGACGTCTGAGAGGTTGTGTTTGTTGGATCAAAGGATAGCTGTCCTGGTTCCAATTGGGATGAGCCCACGGAAGGAGTTCTAACTGGCCAGGACACGAGACCTCATCCAGTCCAGACTGGCAGGTAGTCTGGAGGTTAGGAGAAAGAGATGGCAATGGTTTTGAAAATTAAACTGTGTTTGAGTGACTTAAGGTTATTTATGGGAATGTTATAATACACACACACACACACGGAGGAGGCCCAGGCATGTCTGTAGTTATGCAGTGTACTCACCCCTCCCCTGTGAGGGCACAGCATGCCTGTACATGCCAGGAGTGGGCTGTGATGGAGCTGAGGGTGAGGCACTGGGAGATCTCTGCCACCGTCATAGAGTCCTTCATGTCCTGCTTGTTGGCCAGAACTAGAATCGCAGCATTCTGTAGGTCCTACACACCAGTCAGACAGGACAGGAGAGAAAGGCAGGGTTACATTCTGTAGGTCCTACACACCAGTCAGACAGGACAGGAGAGAAAGGCAGGGTTACATTCTGTAGGTCCTACACACCAGCCAGACAGGAGGCACAATTATCTCGTTTTTATATTCAACATATTTACACGTCTGAGCGTTTCCTGTGGAAATCTACAGAATCTCTCTGCTGCGACGTCTCAGATAATAGAAAATAGCAGCATCAGCGGAACAGAAACTGAATAGCTCAGCTGTCAATACACTGGGGAAATGTTGAAATAACCCATCATGGTTTGAAATCAGTTTGTTTGCTCTGTAGTGGTGATAGGAGTCATATTGAGAGCATGAACACAGCTCACGCGTCAACATGTTAAAGCTGCAATGTGTCACTTTCTGGGCCACCTGATCAAATTCACATAGAAATATGAATTATAGATCGGTCATTCTCATTGAAAGCAAGCCTAAGAAGCAATTTTATACACCAGCTTCAAACAGCTAAAAATATTATATTTTTGGTTATCAAAAAGATATTTCACAGCAGTTTGGATTGCTTGTTTGTCACAAACTGAAATTAGGTGAACTATTACAATTTAGCAACCAGGAAATGGCTGGTTTCTGTATATTGCACCTTTAAAAAGACACATAAGGTGAGTGACAATGGAACATGAACCACCTAGAAAACAAAGTGCCCTTATTCTTAAAAGTAATTCTCAATCATCCACCTATTGATACAATAAGGAAATTACAATCGGCTAATATTTCTGGTGTGTCACATACAGGAAAAAGGAAGTTAAGAATGAAGTGTACTTTCCTGCATTTGAAACTGGTCTTCAGAAAAAAAAATCTGAACAGTGAGGTTGAGCTGACCCTCCCTCCCCCTTCCCATAATCCCCCCAAAAGCCCCAGGTGGTTGTTACCTCATGTGCAAGCATGCGGTGAAGTTCATCTTTGTTCAGATTTAGGCGCTCGCGGTCTGTGCTGTCCACAACCAGAATAACAATCTAAAGAGAGACAAAACAACTGAATACCCTGGCCAAAGAGGACCAACTTACTCACTTAAACTTTACCCCAGGCTCTGAGTGCTCTCATCTCATCAACATTTAATATGACTTCAGTAACAGTCTAGTGTGTTAGAGGAATACTCAGGACAGCAGACTGATATGGTTAGTTCTGTAACAGATGATGTAATAGTGTTGCCTTATCAATGACAAGAACAATCAGCTGCTGATTAAAGTGTAATAACTCAGTGTTGGCCTGATCGTTGGAGAGCTGGAAAACATCTCGTCTCCAGCTGTAGCTATTCAGACAGTCTCGGAGGGAAGTTAAAGCTAAAAGTGTTTAGGCATTAGCACCTTCATCAGGGTTCTATTTCTACTCCAGCTCTAACTGGCCAGAAACCAACCTGTACACACTTTGTTACATTAAAAAAACACACATGCTGTTCCTTCGACAAAGACATTCTGCGGCACACACCAAGAGATCCGTACCTCTGTGTTGCAGTAGTAGGAGTTCCAGCTGGCTCTCAGGCTTTCCTGGCCTCCGATGTCCCACACCAGGAAGCGGGTCTTGCGTACAGAGATCTCCTCTACGTTACTGCCAATGGTGGGGGAGGTGTGAACCGCCTCTTTGGTAAGGCTGAGAGGACAGAGTGATTGTTATGACTAAGTGATTATAAATATAATTTGCATAAATTTGAGACTTATGTGATCATGAATTATACAAATCTATTTTGATATCACTCACAATTGGTAAAGGATAGTGGTCTTCCCAGCATTGTCCAGGCCCACTATGATCACTTTGTGTTCTATGAGAAAAGGAAAGAGGAAAGTGATTTACACACTTCTACACAACAGACACACAGATTGCCATTCACAGACCTGTGACCCCCAAAGCTAATCAAACATCACCATGACAACACATCTGACTGATGGACTCTCTTTGAAGGGTCTAGCCATGGATTCAAATACCAGATATGAAAAACATGGGCAGACATCTTTATTATCCAAAGGGGTCAAACCCTCTGTTTGCAGTGTTACTGCAAACGTACTATTAGGTAAAACAAGGGCCATTTGACCCTGATAGTCAACCCCAGGGACCTAACCTGCCATCATCTCATCAACGAGGTAAACAGTACTGATTGACAAAATGTTATTGGTTACATAATATTAATGCAATTCACTATCACTACCGCTACATAGAAAACAGATAATTACACGGGACACGTGTGCAGAACGTTGACACAGTGAACAGAACATCCAGTACGGACTAGCTCGTGTCCGACAGAAATTAACCAGTTATTGGAAGGTGCCCGGTGTAGTTAGAAATTTTGCTACAATTTTGGCTATGCCGAAATTAACCATTTTTTAAACTGTCACTAACGTTATTGAAAATCACGTCTAACAGTTTTTCTTGCGTTCTCATAATTTAAATCCAGTCCATAACAACACTCTGCTACAAAGCAGCTAACGTTGTCAAACCAAGCAAGCAGAAATTATCAGGCACGGAGTGGAGATTAACGTTACTTAGGAGCAACAATAATAGCAGTAAATTAGCTAAATGTATCCAGGCACACAACTGATTACCTCTGTCTCCGAAGACAGTCATCAGCTTGGTAAAGAGTAGTCCCATATCCACCGGTGATGAGAATGAAGACAAAATAAAATAATATAAAAATATTTCAAATACAGCAAATCAGATAGCTGTTAACGGTAGCTGGCTAGCTAGCACAATAGGCAGCCCACACTTCAAGCAAAGATAGCTAACGTTAGCTAGCTAAATAACTGTACTGATAACTAACCCTGTGCTGTGCATCGAGGCTATTAAGCCAACTACCTGGAAAACATTAGGTAGTACAACCTAGAAAGGTATTTTTTCTGACGTTCGTCGACACAAACAAAACGAGATATGTGCCCATGGGTTGTCTATCGATACCAAATTGATTCTGCGATCAAAAGAGGCAATGCATTCTTTTACTTAGCCAGCTAGATTTTGGGGGATGATTGGAGCGAGTCACAGAAAAAGGCGGGGCAAAGGAATTCCTCAGCAGCTAAAAGCGGGCGTGGCCACGCGTCTGTAGCAAAACATGACGCAAATGTGACGAATGAAATGAGAGCGCTGATGAATGGGAGGACAACTCCATCACCCACATATGGACGCGGAACTACTTTATAGTTCCTCAAGCCTAATCTCAAACAGGGGATTTCTACATGTTTAGTAACCAAAAGTGAAACAATGACTGTGACATCCAGCTGGAATGTCCTTTCTATTCCTGTGATTGAGAATGTGTTTATCATAAACTTCAGGGCATGACTTTCCCAATTTGAAATATTGTCTACAATGATGGCAGAAGTGGGAATGTCTCACAACTGTAGGCGCTAAGAAATCTGGATCTTTATTTCACCATAGTGCAGTGTGTAATGTTTTTTGCATGTAAACCTCACCCATGGGCACGCATTGGTTGAATCAACGTTGTTTCCACATCATTTCAATGAAATGACATTAAACCAACTTGGAAGAGACAATGAATTGACGTCTGTGCCCAGTGGGCAGGGTCACTAGCTGATCCCCTTCAATCACATGAATATCCATCAACTGTTTTAAAAACGGCACTCTGCACTAATATCTTAGTTTCCCCGTAAAGTACTGTGTACTTTGACCAAGCCTCATTTCAGGGGAATTCTACAGGTGATATTTATTGATGGCATCCAAAAGTAAAACAAGGACTGTGACATTCCCCTGGAATTCCCTTTCTATTCCCGTGAATGAGAATATGTTTTGAATTAACTTCAGGGCTTGACTTTCCCAAGTTAAAATGTCCTGGTGGTAGAAGTGATAGTCCCACAACATGAGGCTTCTGCTTAGAAGTCTGGATCTTTATGGCAGTGCAGGGGGTAATGTGTTTTCCATGTAACTTCAGGATCACTAGCTGTTCCATTTTTCCATTTCATTCACATTAATATATTTTAAAAACGCTATTATCACACTCATATCTTAGTTACTCTGTGAAGTGTATGCCCCAGTGCTCCTACTGAATATCGCCAACACTGACATCCACCCTAATCCGAACACTGATCAGACCCCTATTTAGTTACATGGGATTCACTCAAGAATCCTGTAATGGTAGGACTCAGTCAGGGGTCACTCTGGGTCATGGTGTGGACATTAGTGAAAGCCTGAAAAACTATGCAACATATGATCGCAGATTCAGGAAGAGGGACCACCGCACCCAAATTTCTAGATATTTACTTAACTACTTCCTCCCATAGAACATTATATGGTTCTTACTTCTTTTTAAAATGTCTGGAATTAAAAACAAAACAAAATAGTTTCCTCCACAGTGTAGGCATGACAATCCAGGGCACATCACGCGCTGAGCTGAGTCTTGCGGCTTTTGGGTTTTCAACCAGAGATGAGTCTAAAACCACAAGTTCTTTCTTCTTCTTTTGCTTTCTTCTTTTTTGCCTTCGCAAGAGAAACAGAAAACGTATTTTAAGCCATAGTTTATGTAACAAAAGGTCAAGTACAGCAAGCTTCAGCTGTTATACGTATTGTTACGCATGCGCCTGATGAGGTTTTCTGTTATTTGACAACGGCTTCAATCAGCAATATACCTAAGTTACTTGCAGTGCCAGAATTGAGTGATCATTTAAAGTATAGCTAATTTAAATGGCAAACTAATGTATTCAGTCATACAGCTCTCTAGGTGTGGAGGATGTGCAAGTGTGTGTCCCTGATAATCATCAGTGATTATCGGCCCCCTCTGCTGTTTCGTGGACTTCAGGAAACAGCAAACGGAGCACCCCCTATCCACATCGACGGGACAGTAGTGGAGAAGGAAAAAGTTTTAAGTTCCTCGGTGTACACATTACAGACACACTGAAATGGTCCACCCACACAGACAGTGTGTTGAAGAAAGCGCAACAGTGCCTCTTCCACCTAAGGAGGCTGAAGAAATTTGGTTTGTCACCTAAAACCCTCACAAACTTTTAAAGATACACAATTGAGAGCATCCGGTTGGCCTGTATCACCACCTGGTACGGCAACTGCACCGCCCTCAACCGCTCTCCAGAGGGTGGTGCGGTCTGCACAACGCATCACCGGGGGCAAACTACCTGCCCTCCAGGACACCTACAGCACATAATGTCAGGAAGGCCAAAAAGATCATCAAGGACAACCACCCGAGCCACTGCCTGTTCACCCCGTTATCATCCAGAAGGCGAGGTCAGTATGTTCATCAAAGCTGGGACCGAGAGACTGAAGACTGAGACTGAGTCTTCGGCAATGTCATCTATATAATAGCCTCCTACACTCTACTCAGCAAACTGGATGTAGTCTATCACAGTGCCATCCGTTTTGTCACCAAAGCCCCATATACTACCCACCATTGCGACCTGTACACTCTCGTTGGCTGGCCCTCGCTTCATACTCATCGGCAAACCCACTGGCTACAGGTTATCTACAAGTCTCTGCTAGGTAAAGCCCCACCCTATCTCAGCTCGCTGGTCACCATAGCAGCACCCACTCGTAGCACACGCTCCAGCAGGTATATCTCACTGGTCACCCCCAAAGCCAATTCCTCCTTTGGTTGCCTTTCCTTCCAGTTCTCTGCTGCCACTGACTGGAACGAACTGCAAAAATCACTGAAGCTGGACATTCCCATCTCCCTCACTAGCTTTAAACACCAGCTGTCAGAGCAGCTCACAGATCACTGCACCTGTTCATAGCCCATCTGTATACAGCCCATCTATCTACCTCATTCCCATACTGTATTTATTTATTTTGCTCCTTTTGCACCACAGTATCTCTACTTGCACATCCATCTTTTGCACATCTACCATTCCAGTGTTAAATTGCCATATTGTAATTACTTCGCCACTATGGCCTATTTATTGCCTTAACTCCCCTATTTGACCTTATTTGCACTCACTGTATATAGACTTTTCTTTTTTTTCCTACTGTATTATTGACTGTCTGTTTTGTTAATTCCATGTTTAACTCTGTGTTGTTGTACAGTGGGGCAAAAAAGTATTTAGTCAGCCACCAATTGTGCAAGTTCACCCACTTAAAAAGATGAGAGAGGCCTGAAATTTTCATCATAGGTACACTTCAACTATGACAGACAAAATGAGAAGAAAAAAAATCCAGAAAATCACATTGTAGGATTTTTAATGAATTTATTTGCAAATTATGGTGTGGAAAGATGGCCTACTTCTCATATTTACATTTGTTATTTAGCAGACGCTCTTATAGAGGACTGCAGTCTAATCAGCCATGAGAGCACAACAAAGCGACAGCACACTTTTTTTGGTAAATAAGTATTTGGTCAATAACAAAAGTTTATCTCAATACTTTGTTATATACCCTTTGTTGGCAATGACAGAGGTCATACATTTTCTGTAAGTCTTCACAAGGTTTTCACACACTGTTGCTGGTATTTTGGCCCATTCCTCCATGCAGATCTCCTCTAGAGCAGTGATGTTTTGGGGCTGTTGCTGGGCAACACAGACTTTCAATTCCCTCCAAAGATTTTCTATGGGGTTGAGATCTGGAGACTGGCTAGGCCACTCCAGGACCTTGAAATGCTTCTTATGAAGCCACTCCTTCGTTGCCCGGGCGGTGTGTTTGGGATCATTGTCATGCTGAAAGACCCAGCCACGTTTCATCTTCAATGCCCTTGCTGATGGAAGTAGGTTTTCACTCAAAATCTCACAATACATGGCCCCATTCATTCTTTCCTTTACACAGATCAGTCGTCCTGGTCCCTTTGCAGAAAAACAGCCCCAAAGCATGATGTTTCCACCCCCATGCTTCACAGTAGGTATGGTGTTCTTTGGATGCAACTCAGCATTCTTTGTCCTCCAAACACAACGAGTTGAGTTTTTAAGTTATAGTTATATTTTGGTTTCATCTGACCATATGACATTCTCCCAATCTTCTTCTGGATCATCCAAATACTCTAGCAAACTTCAGACGGGCCTGGACATGTACTGGCTTAAGCAGGGGGACACGTCTGGCACTGCAGGATTTGAGTCCCTGGCGGCGTAGTGTGTTACTGATGGTAGGCTTTGTTACTTTCATCCCAGCTCTCTGCAGGTCATTCACTAAGTACCCCCGTGTGGTTCTGGGATTTTTGCTCACCGTTCTTGTGATCATTTTGACCCCACGGGGTGAGATCTTGCGTGGAGCCCCAGATCGAGGGAGATTATCTGTGGTCTTGTATGTCTTCCATTTCCTAATAATTGCTCCCACAGTTGATTTCTTCAAACCAAGCTGCTTACCTATTGCAGATTCAGTCTTCCCAGCCTGGTGCAGGTCTACAATTTTGTTTCTGGTGTCCTTTGACAGCTCTTTGGTCTTGGGCATAGTGGAGTTTGGTGTGTGACTGTTTGAGGTTGTGGACAGGTGTCTTTTATACTGATAACAAGTTCAAACAGGTGCCATTAATACAGGTAACGAGTAGAGGACAGAGGAGCCTCTTAAAGAAGTTACAGGTCTGTGAGAGCCAGAAATCTTGCTTGTTTGTAGGTGACCAAATACTTATTTTCCACCATAATTTGCAATAAATTCATAAAAAATCCTACAATGTGATTTTCTGGATTTTTTTTCTCATTTTGTCTGTCATAGTTGAAGTGTACCTATGATGAAAATCACAGGCCTCTCATCTTTTTAAGTGGGAGAACTTGCACAATTGGTGGCTGACTAAATACTTTTTTTGCCCCACTGTGTCGAACTGCTATGCTTTATCTTGGCCAGGTCGCAGTTGCAAATGAGAACTTGTTCTCAACTAGTTTACCTGGTTAAATAAAGGTTAAATAAAAATAAATAAATAAAAAACTGAAAAAAAACACTTCTATCTCAAGTCATCAGACTGTTAAACAGCCATCACTAACAAAGATTGGCTGCTGCCTACATAGACTTAAATCATTGGCCACTTTAATAAATTGACCACTAGTCACTTTAAATAATGCCACTTTAATGTTTACATATCTTACAGTATATACATATGGGATGAGTAATGTATCTTATACCATCCATATATTTATATGTACATATTCTTATTCCATCCCTTTCCATTTGTGTGTATTAGGTAGTTGTTGTGGAATTGTTAGATTTCTCGTTAGATATTATTGCACTGTCGGAACGAGAAGCACAAGCATTTTACCACACTCGCATTAACATCTGATAACCACGTGTATGTGACCAATACAATTTTATTTGATCAAAGGAGTGACACAATGAAATTCCCAAGCACCTTTTTCTTCTGATTAAAATTTTAATTAAAATACGAATTTATCCACAGATTAAAAATGAAAAGGCAGAAAAAGCAAAATGTAGCTACAATCAGGCACCAATGATACATGTTCTTCCATCTTTTTAACAATTGCGATAACGCAACAATAAACATTATTTACCAATTATTATTTTATATTTATTGATTTGACTGAAGGGGTGGGCAGAAGGAGCCCACCAAAGACATTTGAGGATCCTCCATTTAGTTAACTGAGTTAAAGACCAAGACCCCCCCCCCCCCCCCTTTACACTCTTCTCACTAGTGCTAAAGAACTGAGGACCTTATAAAATGCAAATGTCCACAGGGAAAAAAACACCACTAAAAGTCAGTCAGAAATCAAGAAGTGAAGTGCATGGCATCTGACATTCAGACAAGCTAGCCGTTTGGTTGAACGTTTGGGGTGATTTACCACGCAAAACAACTCTTACATAACTGTTAGTGTGCCCTGTAACACGTAGACAACACAAAGCTGGTGCAGAGAAAACAAGATGGTGGTGGACATCGTGCTGGAGCGACAGGGTGGGCTACAGTGCAGGGTAGTTGCCAAGAAGACACATACAGTAAAAGACACACGTATGAAAACAGCGAGTGTGACAAGAGATAAGACATCCCGCCATGACAATGGTGGACGTGGCTTGGCGAAACATTCCGGCACTTGTGATTGGAGTTCTTGAAGTAAAGTCGGAGGGTGTGAGAGACTATTAGGTAGGACATTTCATTCACGCGACTACTACTGTAGTGCTGCTTATGAACTGTACCACATTCAAAAAGACAAATGTATACGACACGAGCGAAGCTATCACCCACAGACAGACAGTATCCCTAAAATAGCAGTAAACAGATGGGGACAACCGGACAAATACAGTTCTATTGCAATGCTATGGCTGAAGTCGGTTAGGGAAGAAGTAGTAGTATCTTTGGGGTGTTTCCTTTTATTCGTAACATTAAGGTAAGTGTCAAACGAAGAAACCAATTATCTCAAAACTATTCTGAAGACATTATGGCAACTTTTCCATCCAGATAGCTTTTAAGGTCTGGGTGATGAGGAATCGGGGGAGAGGGACTCAAAAAGCTTAGGATCCATCCTGAAAGTGTCTGAATCCTGAAGCTGAGCCTGAAGCTGTGGGGATAGAGACCCTGATGCTCTGTACTGTACATGGGACATACAACCCTGTTTAAGACTGCAGAGGACAGACACGACAGACTATAGCTCTATCAGCCTTCACATTCTACACTACAGAGATTAAGCCATACAGATCACACAATGATGAATTCATAATGATAACTGTCCTCGTGCTGTCAGTTCAGTAGGATTCCATGGTATTCATGCAGTAGTACTAACAAAATAAACTAAAAAGAGACCAACCAAACTGCTTTTTTTCTCAAAACATAAATTAATTGAATATAGCTAAAATATCTGGATGAGGTGGATGGCGTCTGGCAGTTGGTTTCTTCTTTACAGCGTACTCAACAATGAGAAAAGTACTTCTTTAATAGGGTTGTAAACATATTAATTCATGAGCCTCTGATTGGCATGGCCCCCAAACCCACCCTCCTCTCCCCGCTAACCCCCTAGCCCTAACCGTGAACTTCCTCCCTCCCTCCCTCCCCCAGTCTGTCCATCAGCCTCCTAGCCCATATGTTGTGATGTGTGTTCAGCGGATGTACACGTCCCTCCCCCAGTCCTCCTGATTCTTGTTGCGGCCCATGTTGGTGCCGGTGTCCCCGGGTTCCTGGCAGTACCTCTCCCTTAGCTTGGCCCGGCCATGTTGCCCAGGCTGGGTATGGGAGGCCATGGGAGGGTGGTTGAGGTTCTCCTGGTCCGGCTCGGCCCCCTCGTCTTCCCAGGAGGCCTGTCGGCCATGGTGCTGGGCCAGGTGGAGGCGGCTGCCCCCGCCCCCTACCCCGCGGTACATCTCAGACTCCTCGTAGGGGTCGGTCTCAATGTCCATGCAAGAGTCCCCTGCTTCAGTGTAGGCCGAGTCCCGACTGCCCTGAGTCTCAGAGTCGAAGGTGTCCTGCCGGGACAGGCCCCTCCCACCCCCTGCCCGTAGCTGGCCCCGTGAGGAGTGCATGTAGGTCTGCTGCTTCTGCTGCTGCGGTTGCTGCTTCCCTCCCTGGTCACTCTGGTAGTCATGGAGACTGCCGCTACCACCGCACTCCGACAAAGGCCCTTCCCGCTTCTGTTCTCCGGTCACCAGGTACGGCCCCTGCAGCGAGCCCCGCCCACACCACACGCCATGCAGAGACACAGTGAGACAGAACAAGGCCCGGGCAGTGGGTTAGTCAACAGGGTTAGGACAGGTTAGGGTGCAGTTAGATCAAACAGGATATCAGTAATGTCAGTCAGTCAGTTCACAATGCAACACATAGGTTTACAGTATAACAATGGATATATTTATGCAGTACTTATAACACACCGTGTAAATAATTACTTGGTCAAAGTGACATTATTTGTTGTATTTAATACATGCACGCAGACTCTTTTCCATAGACTACAGAAATGTGTTCATTCATCATCTGTAAGAGAAACAGCTATGCAGTCATTAGACAAGCAAAACACCCTGTTCAGCTCCTGGCTGCAAAACCAACAGTGCCCTCTTATGGCAGATCTTTCACAGCAGCTAAAATGATGTTTCAACTAATTGTGATATCTCTTCATTCACAAGCATGTTCCTCCTAAGTAGTAAGTATTACATTCTGTTTAACTCAGCACACTTAACAAGACACTTTAGAGTTGGGCGAAGCCAACATTTGGCTGATCCTTGCTAATGACTTTGAATAGGCAGAGCTTAGTCACACCCATGGACAGTAAAATAATAACTGAACAAAATCTCCTCCAAATGAATCTATACAGCCGCCATTCTCTTTTGTCAGACTGTGTTACTCCCACGCGACGCTCGGCCCTCAGCCGGGAGATCAGTGCAGGCGGAATTGACGCGCTATCTGACTTAAGACAATGTACAGCTAGCCGCACCATATCAAATATGACCTACTGAATCAGAGAAAGCACTGTTCATAATAGTGCATTTATGTCTAAATGAACACGATTAAATCAATTCTGTGGGTATAACTCATTGATATATGGAAGCAGCTTGGACACTTTCACAAGATCTTGGACTGTGACAGTCATGAGTCATGCTGTATGTATTTGGCTGAAGCCAGTGGCTGATTGGAGATGAGACTCAGATTATAATTTTTCTGCTGGTTAGAGTTTCCTGTGTGAATTCATGAAATAGGACATTCCTATTAGTCATGGCCCACATCACTTTACACACACACGCGCGCACGCATATGCATGCTCTCACACACACACACAGCCCATCCCTGCCACGCCACACAAATCAGAAAACTAGAAATGATGCCACAACAACAAGGCACACATTGGCCAAGCGGCCGAGATGATTCGCTCCTTTTCAGGGACGGTGCCATGGCAACACGGAGAAGGGAAGTAAACTGGACACCGTTTCCCAGACGATAAAGGAGTGCTGAAGAAAGGAGGCCAGGCAGGGAGCCCTGAGGTTGGGTAAGGGGCACACAACGCCATTTTCTCAACCAATTACAGTAAACAGGGAATCGGCAGCAGACCAGAGACAGAGGTATTGTACCTCTCTGACTGATGGACAGATGGAGGATTTTCATTTGATCCAATAACTGCGCCCGTCAATTCATTTCACAACTCCAATGTGATTGTGTGTGTGTGTTATTCTCACAGAAAACCCTCCCCAGTGTTGGTTTGGTCTGGAACCAGTGTCCTGCCCATATAAACTCTCCTTTGCTAATTTTGCTGTGTGTGTTGCTCTAACATACTGTGTCATTTGCAGAGAGGTTCTCGAAGAGGACGAAGCTCTCTGTTTGTGTGTGGGTGTTTTCTAATGCAGAAGGCTTTCACAGTAATGTGTGGGGCCTATATTGTTCTGAGCACTCTGATGTGTGTGTGTGTGTGTGAATATGAATATGAATGTCTGTGCTCAATTGGATCCAATGTGATGGACCCAGTATACACTCTCCAGTTAATAGCCCCCTCCATCTCTCCATGTATGTAGTGTTTCTCTATACAGTATTATGAATGAGAATGTGGTCTAAACAATGTGATTAGGTTTCTTCTTTCAGGTCAAAGGGAGGGATGGAGAGAGGGAGGGAGGATGGGAGGAGATATATCTGGAGAGCAGGCAGCCGGTTAGGAAGGCGGTGTCGCTCCCCCTGAGCCGTCCCCCGTCCCCCACAGCTGGCCTTTAGAGGGCGTGCTCGGCCACTTTCCCATGCTCGGCCCCGGGGCCATCCAGGCCGGGCCAGAACTCCAGGTTGCGGCGCAGGGAGGTGAGCACCTGTACCTGCAGGTTGGAGACGGGCTCTGGGGAGGCGGCCAGGGCGGCCGTGGCCATGGTGCGGTTGAGGAGGGGGTTGGGGGGGTTACTGCTGGGGGGGTGGGTGGCCTTCCAGTAGGCCTCCAGGTAGTCAGCCAGATGCTCACAGGCGTCCTCCAGCTGGTTCTCATCCAGGATGATGTCAAACAGCTCCTACATACAACACAGAGGGACATTATGTTAGTGTCTCACCTGTCAACGTCAGAGATTCAGCCAGCTACCTAAAAGGGCATTCATTTCAATGTTAAGCCAATGCCATTGTTCAGACTGGGAATTGTGAATTAATTTGTTCAGGGCAAACAGCATGTAAGAACATGTGCCTTTCGGCCATGGAATCCAGGGCCACAGACAGACACTCACAGGGGGGCACTGGGCCAGCTTGTCTGCTGCCACCATCTGCACATTCAGGTGTTTGGCCTGGGACTTCCCCCGGGATTTAATGAGCCTCTGGAGGACCTGAAGGGAAACAGGCAACAACATACAGCTGGTCACTGACAGAGATGTCACATCTACAGACATTTCAGTCACATACATGACATTTCAGTAGGACGTGATAGAGGAAGTCAATCGACCACAAATTCAGAGGGTACCTTAGGTGAGGCTATTTTGATGTAGACAATGATAGGAGCCAGGGAGGTCTTAGCCAACTGAGAGGGGTGGTTGATGGTGTCTGCGTCTAGGGCAACCAGCTGCAGGGTGCGGGCCAGCTCAAAGATTCGCTCAATCTCACTCTGCACCTCCGCTATGTGGTAGAGAACATGGAAATGCAATAAGTAACAGGGTGTAGTAGGTGTCTGAACACACAGAGGATACAACTTGAATTGGTTGTCAAATCTCAATTCTGTCCACATTTAAATCCCTTCTGGAGTATACAGGGAGATCCGTGTGACTATTGCCACTTTGATAACTCATATTTCACACACACACACACACACACACAATTTCAAAATAAACAGGATACATACACGCACATGCAAACGTGGCATGTTAACACTATCATGCATGTCAACATTTTGGCAAGAGGTTCGGTGCATGTGAAACAACCCATCGCATTAGATATTCCATTTACACACCACTAAATGGAACATAAGGGCATTCTCATTCTGTTGCCACATTCCAACGAGCAGTAACTGATGTTTTGCAACTGGTAAACATGGTCTCTAACACAACTTTTTACATCAACTCAAACTCTGGAAGGAAGGAGGCTTGTAAGAATGAGATGCATGTGGTGGCACTTGATATACTGTTCTGAACATGTCAACGAATAAAATCATCTGAAAGTGATGAAGTGTAATAGCATTCGCTGTTAGAGCTATCAGGCAGAGCAAACGTATTAGTCTGTTTGGATGTTCTCGGCTTTATACACTCTTATTCTCCTTCAGCAAAACCCTAGAAGAGCCTGTATGGTTTTAACAGCGTGGCTGTCCCCATTTATCATACGCTCAGATGTGTGTACAATTTCTTTGGAGGGAGGGGGGGGGGGGGGTCTGTGTTCCAGCCACAATTACATTATCTCTCTGTGGAGCTTCTGGTAGCAACCCCAGCCACAATTACATTATCTCTCTGTGGAGCTTCTGGTAGCAACCCCAGCCACAATTACATAAACAGGGGACAGGTAATTTGCAGAGGGGATGCGGGCTTCAGACGGTCTCCCTCTGAAGGGCTGAAGTAGAAAGGGAATTAAACCTGCAGGTGGAAGGCAGCGACCAGAAGCTCCGCAGAGAGATAAAATAAATTAACTTTACCTAAAATAATGAAAACCTAACAAACTGTCCTAGCTTTTATTAACCTCCAAATTCCCTCTATTTACACTGCATCTCTGTGAAGAATGAGTTCCCTGTATCAGAGATTGGTAGTAACCAATGATGTACGGTATATAAAACACATTAATATATGAAAGTCTAATTGTGCTTGAGTTTCAGTATGCATACAGGCTCCTTGTAGGTAAAGTGTTCTTACATGTTGCTTTACAGTCGGGTCCCTAATTCTGGGTCACAGGGTGGGAGGCAATGGGGAGTATCAACTTCCCCTGTACACTCCTCCCTGATCACAGTTGCCCCCCCAGGCCCGCTATCACATTTCCCCATAACCCCAGACAGACAGACAGCAGGCAGACGCTCAGCTGAGCAGCCTAGAGCCACCAGACCCACCGAGCACTCATTCTGCTGTGTAATTAGTCTACTCTTTCCAAGCCTTAGTTCAAATTGTTATTATTGCAAGCAACAGGCTTTCACAAACATGTGTGAGGGACAGACAGGCAGACAGATGCATGAGGTATGAGTGTATGAGGAGAGTAGTGAGAGACAGACAGGGGAGGAGAACAGAGAAAAAAAAAGCTCTTGGTTGTCTTCCTCGTGGGATTGAGAGCATACGTACCCAGTACGTCTGAGAGACGCAGAGCGAGTGGAGGGAAGGTGGGCGAGAGGGACGGGTGGGTGGAGGGTAGGAAAAGACAGGATGGAGAAAGAGAAGAGGCCAGATCAGAGAGGGACGGGTGGGTGGAGGGTAGGAAAAGACAGGATGGAGAAAGAGAAGAGGCCAGATCAGAGAGGGACAGTTGGGTGGAGGGTAGGAAAAGACAGGATGGAGAAAGAGAAGAGGCCAGATCAGAGAGGGACGGGTGGGTGGAGGGTAGGAAAAGACAGGATGGAGAAAGAGAAGAGGCCAGATCAGAGAGGGATGGGTGGGTGGAGGGTAGGAAAAGACAGGATGGAGAAAGAGAAGAGGCCAGATCAGAGAGGGACGGGTGGGTGGAGAGTAGGAAAAGGCAGGATAGAGAAAGAGAAGAAGCCAGATCAGAGAGGGGCAGTGAGTAATTAAAGGTAGAACAACCCGTTCAGGTTCCCATGGACAGGCTACACTGCCCCCCTCTCCTCAGCTAGCCTCTCCTCTAGAGGGGCCATGCTGTCCTGTGCTTAGCCCTACTCACTGATATCGAAGACTATCTATGCCAAAAGGAACGGATTGATGACCTAAGTAAAAACATTTGTGTAATTCAATTCAATTGACTATGAGGCTCCCTACTGTATGTTATCAATAGATGCTAACATCCAATATTCCCTGACCTTTTGCTGACCAGGTAGCTATCACCAACAGAAACAATACTTTTAAATATCTTTATCCCAATACTCGGTGACAGGTAAACACCAGTCATTGTCCAAGTACAAACTGGCATTTCATTTAGAGTCAGGCAGGTCATCAGCAGGATCAAATACTTACACAAGCTAAGATTGATATATGACAACACTGATAGTGAAAGGTAACAACACAATAGCCCAACGTATGATAAGAGACATGAACTAACAAAGCTTTTTGAAATGGATCGCGCGGGTGTGTGTTGGAAAGGCACAGAGCCAGTCCTGGCGCTTATTGTGATCAATGGTTTTCTTATAGGTACAAGAAAGGTACAAGGATGTCTTGCCCTACTGGTCCTGTCTTACCCAGGCTGGAGCGGGTGCTGGAACGCTCGATGATGGTGTGTTTACTGGGGTTGTTGAGGACCGAGCGCTTGGCAAGGGAGATGTCTGCGGTCACCCGGGTGATGGATATCCTGGAAGAAACACGATCAACCAATCAGGGCTGAGAACTGGAAACGTCTAAAAGCAGGTTAACTAAATAGTAAGTTGAAGACGTTTTCAACCTTTACTAAATATGGTCAAAATATTTCAGTCGTGTTCTCTGGCTGGCCTGAAACTCACCTGCCCTCAAACTTGTGCTTGAGAAAGTCAAAGAGAGCCTTTTGCATCATGTCAGTCACCTGGTGGGAGACGAGGAGAAGAAGAACAACCGAGGCGTGGGATATGACCGGTATAATAAACCATGAAGACAGTTGGGGAGATTGAGCTACACAGTAGCCTTACCTCGTAGCCCTTCAGTGACGGCCCCACTAGAATGATGGGTCTCATGGAGGGGACCACGTCGTAAGGGGGGACATGCTCCATCTGAGTCAGACAGGAGAGCCCCAAGAGCGGGGTGAGACACTATAACCACTGTGTCTGAACAAAGACATACACACGAACAGAGCTCACGCATACTCTGAGACGCACAACCTATAGCCACTTTGTACGCACACGTACGGAGCTGCACAACCTACGGCCACAGAAACACACACATAAATCAACATTCTGTCAACACTCTCCCTTCTCTCTGCACAGTCAGAATGATATATAAAGCATTTCAGACAGAGACCATTTATTTTCTTGGAGAGGATAAAAGCACCAAGACCAAGCGCAATTTTTTTTCACATTTCCATTTCTCAAGTCTGCTCTCCCAGTCATAGCAAATGAAATAAACTATAATTCAACTGGATCAGAATGAGCTATTGAGAATGGTAAGAGCCATTATTGATATCTTAAAATTCTCAGGAGCTTCCGTCCAGCCAAATGGCATACGTGACTGTGGTTCCAGTCAAAGATAACTCTCAGTATGTACATACAGTGGGGCAAAAAAGTACTTAGTCAGCCACCAATTGTGCAAGTTCTCCCACTTAAAAATATGAGAGAGGCCTGTGATTTTCATCATAGGTACACTTCAACTAAAAAATCCAGAAAATCACAT
The DNA here is from genome assembly GCF_002021735.2 of Oncorhynchus kisutch. Lineage (NCBI taxonomy): Eukaryota > Metazoa > Chordata > Actinopteri > Salmoniformes > Salmonidae > Oncorhynchus > Oncorhynchus kisutch. Next base: position 68,932,378 of record NC_034179.2, read on the forward strand.
TGTAGGATTTTTAAAATGAATTTATTTGCAAATTATGGTGGAAAATAAGTATTTGGTCACCTACAAACAAGCAAGATTTCTGGCTCTCACAGACCTGTAACTTATTTCAGAGGCTCCTCTGTCCTCCACTCGTTACCTGTATTAAATGGCACCTGTTTGAACTTGTTATCAGTATAAAAGACACCTGTCCACAACCTCAAACAGTCACACTCCAAACTCCACTATGGCCAAGACCAAAGAGCTGTCAAAGGACACCAGAAACAAAATTGTAGACCTGCACCAGGCTGGGAAGACTGAATCTGCAAAAGGTAAGGAGCTTGGTTTGAAGAAATCAACTGTGGGAGCAATTATTAGGAAATGGAAGACATACAAGACCACTGATAATCTCCCTCGATCTGGGGCTCCACGCAAGATCTCACCCCGTGGGGTCAAAATGATCACAAGAACGGTGAGCAAAAATCCCAGAACCACACGGGAGGACCTAGTGAATGACCTGCAGCGAGCTGGGACCAAAGTAACAAAGCCTACCATCAGTAACACACTACGCCGCCAGGGACTCAAATCCTGCAGTGCCAGACATGTGCCCCTGCTTAAGCCAGTACATGTCCAGGCCCGTCTGAAGTTTGCTAGAGAGCATTTGGATGATCCAGAAGAAGATTGGGAGAATGTCATATGGTCAGATGAAACCAAAATATAACTTTTTGGTAAAAACTCAACTCGTCGTGTTTGGAGGACAAAGAATGCGGAGTTGCATCCAAAGAACACCATACCTACTGTGAAGCATGGGGGTGGAAACATCATGCTTTGGGGCTGTTTTTCTGCAAAGGGACCAGGACAACTGTTCCGTGTAAAGGAAAGAATGAATGGGGCCATGTATCGTGAGATTTTGAGTGAAAACCTCCTTCCATCAGCAAGGGCATTGCCAGCCTAGCCAGTCTCCAGATCTCAACCCCATAGAAAATCTTTGGAGGGAGTTGAAAGTCCGTGTTGCACAGCAACAGCCCCAAAACATCACTACTCTAGAGGAGATCTGCATGGAGGAATGGGCCAAAATACCAGCAACCGTGTGTGAAAAACTTGTGAAGACTTACAGAAAACGTTTGACCTCTGTCATTGCCAACAAAGGGTATATAACTAAATATTGACATAAACTTTTGTTATTGACCAAATACTTATTTTCCACCATAATTTGCTAATAAATTCATTAAAAACCCTACAATGTGATTTTCTGGATTTATTTCTCTCTCATTTTGTCTGTCATAGTTGAAGTGTACATATGATGAAAATTACAGGCCTCTCATCTTTTTAAGTGGGAGAACTTGCACAATTGGTGGCTGACTAAATACTTTTTTGCCCCACTGTATCTGTGTGGTAGACCCCAATTGCTGTATAGAAAGAAGCCAGATAGACACCGAGCCAAATGGGTTTTTAGGCCCAGAGAAAACGGACAACAAGCACACACTAAACCTACAAAAAGATACCTCATTTTGAACCAACATACATTTCTCAAGACACTTACTTCAAACACTCAAATCACATTGAAAATGACATGCACTCTTACGCAAAACACCCACACACAGTCAATCAATATTCTAAAACAAGTAAAACAAAACGCATACATTAACATTCCATCAATATGAATCATGAGGAGCATGATTCATCTGCCCAACACCGCATCTATAAGCATCTGCTCTGTTATAGAAAGCGTCCTGTTTTGGAATGACAGGTGAGAGGAGAACAGGTCCCATGGTCTATCCACTAACAGATAGGAAGGCATGAGGAGAATACAGATGTAGGCTCTTCATTTGACCCATTTGAAGGCTTAGTCCATAACGTTGGTTGATCCATGGTTAGGCTATTAGCTGGCCAAAAGTAGTGTGCATGAAAAGTGTAATACTGTTAATATAACGGTGTGCTAGTGTGGGTTTTCAGTAAATGTATGTAAATCACGCTGCAGGAAATGCAAATGAGCTTCAAGATTCTCAGCAACAAAAAGGGATCCAATTAAGATCCTACACCTGTAGGGTGCTCGTGTGTATTCGGTGTCAGCTCTCTGTATTCTCAGCACGCCTTCTCCTCTGTATTCCATGCAGCACTTTAGTGCACTGAGAGCAGTAGCATAGAGGCTTGAAGAGCTCTCCTCCACTAAGTTCCGTTACGTTACATAAAGCCACACCTCCACAACCAGGCAGTGGACGCAGTTCACCTCATTACGATTCACTACATCTAAAAAATACACTTAAGAACTTTTCCAAACGGTGCTCATCTCTAGAGGGGCAGTGCTGAGGGAGATGTACTGTGGATCACCATTTATGTCTCTTCTTCTGAACAACATGAACTTTCACGTAATCTATAGAAAGTGTTTTTGCTATTGGAGGACAAAGCGTGCCTCTGCCTCCACAGTCTCCTGTATCTACGGGATCAAAGCTGTGTTGACAGCTCTGAGATGGGGAGGGATAGCGAAGCGGGCTGATGATAGGCTAATGGCTGTCACTCAAAGCAGCCATCCAGAATGGGAATGAAAACACATCAGGGAGCATTAACGTTCACCAGAACCGTGTGTGACAGGGGCCGTGACACGCCTGCACACTGACAGCCCGTGTTTACCCAATCAGCTCTGACTGCATACTGACAGCCCGTGTTTACCCAATCAGCTCTGACGACAGAGACAAATGGAAGCCCTGCTTGCATTTGGGAGAGTGGAACTAACATTTCCCTTCCTACAGTTCCTCCCTATAATTTCCCAGAATTTCTTAATTGATCATTTTGGAACACAATATCCCTGGGGACAACTGCAACACGGAAATCTTCTTCTTGGGGAATAAGTGAAAAACTTGACAAAAATGAGGAAATTTTCAAATCCAGTCACCTCCCACTCTCTCTAGCATAAGCTGACATGAGAGCAGACTGAGAAACATGGAGAGACAACAGAGAGGAAGAGGAGGAGGATGAGACAGAACAGAAGGTAAAGGTGAATTAAAGGTCAGCACCGACTCACCGACTTCTGTTTCTGTTTAGCCGGACCACCTACAGTATCATTCCGCACATCAACCCCCACGAGAAGACAGAGCAAAAGGGACAAAAAGAGACAAAAAGCACAAAAGACAGAGGACGTGTTGTTATTGACAGGTGACGATTAGTTGGGAATTGGGAGTGGAGCTGTTCAATAGGACAGCGGAGGCCACACCCACTGTAGTCTGATCAATAATGACATTTATTGTTTAGAGTTGCACCGTCGATGAATATTCATACATTGCTTTTGCATCGGTGAATGTATGAACATGTTCAGGGTCGTCTTTAGCTCAACCCCTCCCCCCAGTTGATCAGCGCAGAAACGCACAGGCAAACATAACTCGGCGTTACCATGGTGACCAGAGACAGAGGGGCCAATCGGGATTAGGGAGTCAGACAGGCGCTGGCTAGCGGCGGGAACGGTGGGTCAGTTTAGTGCAGTAAGTCGGAGACGGTAAGGGTAAGAGGGGCTAGTGGGGACAGACAAAGGTTATTATAGCCTAGGACTGGGCCATAGCTGCGTGCAGTAGTGGGGGTTTTGGTTGAAGGGAGGTGGGGATGGGAAGCAGCCGTAGTGCCTGGGGCCCCTGGAGGGCTTTACCTTCTTAAAGAAGGGCAGGCGGTGGATTTGGCCCTGGGGGGAGGTGACGCTGCCTGCGCTGCCCTTGGGGGAGCGAGGGTCACCCTGGGGCTCAGGGGGCTCCTCAGCATCCAGGTCCAGGGGGTCAAGGTCAAAAGCCATCGTGGACATGTCCACATGAGCTGAGGGGTGGTGCGGGGTAGAGAGAGAGAGAGAGAGAGAGAGATGACAGGGACAGAAAGAGAGAGAAAGAATATCGAGCAATAGTGAAAGAGGAAGAAAAAGTGGAGATGTATACAGAGAAACGAGGACAGAGAAACGAGGACAGAGAAACGAGGACAGAGAAACGAGGACAGAGAAAAAAGGAGGAAAGAGAAAAAGGAGGACAAGAAAGGCATGATAAGAAAGGTAATCAATAAAAGACAAGGCAATCAAAAGCAGAGAGTAGGACAGACTCCGATCTGAGATCTAGAAATGGGAGAAATGAAAGCGTTCTGAACCAGAAATAACAGTGTTGAAATAAAAAGTCAATAGGTGACTACGAAATCAGTGTATGAGCAGGTCAGAAAAACAGCAATCGAAACAGAACAGTGAGTAAGCGAGAGATGTGGAGAGAAAGGAGGTGGTGGAAGAGAGAGCTATCCACTGCTGAAGAAGAAGTGTCGGAGACAAGAGAAAGAGAGAGAAAGAGCAGGGAGAGAGAAAGAGCAGGGAGAGAGCAGAGAAGAAGAGGTGCTAGGAGGTGGAGGCAGAAAAAGGTGTGTAGCTGCCTTGAGGGTTTTGTGTGTGCTGCGACTGGTTACGGTGGTGAGGGCTCTGTGTTTTGGGTGTGGGTAGGGGTGTTTTAACCCGGCACAGCCAGGCAGGAAGAGGGGTTTGCTGTGTGCTGCGACTGGTTACGGTGGTGAGGGCTCTGTGTTTTGGATGTGGGTAAGGGTGTTTTAAGCCGGCACAGCCAGGCAGGAAGAGGGGTTTGGTATATCAGTTCAGGTATAACAAATATGGTTGATACAGAGAACCATACTATAACTGTAGTGTTTTAACGTAACACATCCATCATTGTTAGGTCATCCATCAACGAAGAAACAACGCCAGTTACAGTCAATCTACGTCTGATCTAGTCCGTCTGTCTTCAATTCAATTATTCAATGAACTCACTCCCAGTCAGTTCTTATCTGATAAAAACATGTACACTACCATTCAAAAGTTTGGGGTCACTTAGAAATGTTCTTGTTTTTGAAAGAAAGCAAAAAAAAATATCCATTAAAATAACATCAAATTGATCAGAAATACAGTGTAGACATTTTTTATGTTGCAAATGACTATTGTGGCTGGAAACAGCTGATATTTAATGGAATATCTACATAGGCGTACAGAGGCCCATTATCAGCAGCCATCACTCCTGTGTTCCAATGGCACGTTGTGTTAGCTAATCCAAGTTAATCATTTTAAAAGGATAATTTATCATTAGAAAACCCTTTTGCAATTATGTTAGCACAGCAGAAAACTGTTGTTCTGATTAAAGAAGCAATAAAACTGGCCTTCTTCAAACTAGTTGAGTATCTGGAGCATCAGCATTTGTGACTTCAATTACAGGATCAAAATTGCCAGAAATAAAGACATTTCTTCTGAAAGTCGACAGTCTATTCTTGTTCTGTGAAATAAAGGCTCTTCCATGCGAGAAATTGCCAAGAAACTGAAGTTCTCATACAACGCTGTGTACTACGCCCTTCACAGAACAGTGCAAACTGGCTCTAACCAGAATAGAAAGAGGAGTGGGAGGCCCCAGTGCACATCTGAGCAAGAGGACAAGTATATTAGAGTGTCTAGTTTGAGAAACAGCCACCTAACAAGTCCTTAACTGGCAGCTTCATTAAATAGTACCCGCAAAACACCAGTCTCAACGTCAACAGTGAAGAGGTGACTCCGGGATGCTGGCCTTCTAGGCAGAGTTGCAAAGAAAAAGCCATATCTCAGACTGGCCAATAAAAGGAAAAGATGGGCAAAAAAACACAGACACCGGACAGAGGAACTCTGCCTAGAAGGCCAGCATCCCGGAGTCACGGAGTCACCAATGTTGACGTTGAGACTGGTGTTTTAAACTTGGATAGGCTAACACAACGTGCCATTGGAACACAGGAATGATGGTTGCTGATAATGCGCCTCTGTACACCTATGTAGATATTCCATTTAAAAAATATATATATAATAATAATCTGCCGTTTCCAGCTACAATAGTCATTTACAACATTAACAATGTCTACACTGTATTTCTGATCAATTTGATGTTATTTTAGTGGACACGGAAATGTGCTTCTCTTTCAAAAACATGGATATTTCTAAGTGACCCCAAACTTTTGAACAGTAGTGTATATATTTCTGTAATTCCACACCATCAATCTTTCCTTCTGTCTCTATGTCTATTTATTTCCCTCCGTCTCAGTGAACCGTACTGTCTATCCAGCAGCATGACTGAACTGAACTACACTGTTTCTGCTCAGTGCTAACACATAAGGTATGGGCTGAGTCTCAAATCGGACCCTATTCCTATTAAAGTGCATTACCTTTGACAAGGGCCAATAAGGCTTTGGTCAAAACTAGTGCACGATGTAGGGGACAGGGTGCCCTTTGGGATGCCTCCCTGGTCTGGCCAAGCGTAGTGATCAGATTTAATGAGAGGAGCACTATATCCTCCGCTCTATTTCAGGCTGGTCCTGTTAGCCATACTAATGACCTGCTAGGACCCCTCTCCTTCTCTCTGTCTATCTCACTCCAGTATCAGCAGCACACCCACTGAGACGCTCCCCTTCACACTGCAGATATCCGTTAAATCATGGATCACCAACTATCCAGTTAAAATCTACACGGAATATTAGCGACAGGCCGCGACAGAGGGCTATATCTATCGTCACACACACAGTGCTGTAGTGTGTGTGTCTCTTCTAGCCAGTCGAGAGGTGAAGATGACCCCGCACCCCCCCCTGACCTTACCTGTGCCAGGAGGGGTGGGCCTGCGTGTTCCAGTGGCAACGTCCAGGCTGGAGCTGCCACCAGATTTACTGTAAGAGGGTGGAGGAGAGAACAATGAGTGGATGGTTACTGGTGAAAAGTGAGGTGGACTGAAAAAAAATTGTCACTTTTCCTATTTTTAATTGTGAAGTAGTGACTGTTGATTTGGTGATCATTGTACTGTATTATGTTGCATGCATTGTGGAAGCTAATTGGATAACAAGGTTGGCTCAATTCGAATTGAAGGCAGTCCATTTAGAAAGTAAACTAAAATGACAATTGAATAATCGAAAAAAGGGCATTTATTTTCAATGACTTCTCAATAAACTGAAAAGTAGACGCTACTTATTTCAAATTCAAATCACTTTCTGAATTAACTGCCTTCAATTCGAATTGAGCCCAACCCTGTTGGATAACAGCTCTGATATGACGGAGCCGATAGGTAACTGATCTATGTTGCCGTAAAGTGACAGGGTGATGTGTGCCAGGGGACGTGGGTGTGGGCAGCAGCCAGTACCTGGAGCTGAGGCGGTTCTGTCTCATCTTCTGCTCCTGCAGTAGCCGGGTGTTCTCCAGTTTGACTGGGCTGGGGATGAACCCCACCTCACAGCCCTCCTTCACCAGACGCCCAATCCACCAGTCATTATTGTACTTCTGCACAGAGCACACAGACAGACAAACACCTCAATACCACCCAATAATACACACACCGGTCTTCCCCTCCCTCGCTCAGAGCCCCTGCTGTTGTTGCCAAGGCAACCACCACCGCCATCTTAGCTTGCTTATCGACACATCAATCAGATATATATATATAGAACCGGATGTTCATACTATAACTGAACAATATCCCGCCGTCTTCGTAAAGCTCAAGGGTATGGGGACTAACTCATCTTCAGAAACAATCTAACAATAAGAAATAAGAAGGCCCAGTGTTGTTTACGCAGCTCTGGTACCTCTTTGATGTGTAGGAAGTCTTTGGCTTCAAAGGAGATGGCCATGCCCTGCACTGGGACGTCGTCGTTGGGCCCAGAGTTGTAGCCCACATTCGTCCGCACAGCGAAGGCTACTGGTTTGGTCTGGGGAGGTGGGAGCAAAAGAAAAAGGCAGAACAAAGAATGAGAATAGAGGATAAGAATGACGAATGACATGAGGGCGACAGAGTGGACAAGACAGGATGAGATACTAAACTCATGTCGCTCAATGTCTATTATTTCACAAAGACTTAATGAATGTTAATTGAATTGAAATATATGTTATAATATGTGTTAACCGTGTGCCTAAAACATTGAGGGGACACTGTTAGCGAGAATAGTCAGGTGTATAGTTAGGGTCGGGGTGAATGGTTAAAGACTGTGCTGTTCTGTACGGCTGTACTGTATAACAGAGGGACAGGGTCACAGGAAAGGGCCATGGTGACCTCTGACCTTTGCTTTCTCGAGGGTGGCGAGGGCCTGTAGGTCTGCCTCCTTCCGCAGCGCCTCTGGGTCCTCCTCCAGGGACACATCTGAGTCCGACGGCCGGCTGGTGTAGGAGTCGGCAGAGCCCTGCAACACACACACACACACACAGGGACAGAGTAAGGAAGTGAGAGAGTGAGTGAGGGTTTATGTGAGAGAGAGAAAGAAAGAGGGCAGAGAGATAGGAGGAATAAAGAGAAGGAAAGAAGGAGCATGGTCATTTGTTCTAGTGTGCTGTATGTTTGTACGAGCGTGTGTGCATGTGTGTGTGTGTGTGTGTGTGTGTGTGTGCGTGTACACAAGCGTATTCTATGGCATGACCACACATCCTTGAATAAAACCCCTGAGGGCAATAAAGACAGCAATAGTATTACTGGAACCACACACACACACACACACAAGCAACACACACACCTCCCCATAACAAACACCAACAGACAGACATGGGGGAGAGAAATGAGTTGACTGTAGAGGTATGTGTGGAATTAGGGATGAAACAGTTACCGGTTTCATGACAAACCAAGGTAAAATTCCCGACTATTAGTATACCATTTCAACTTTGAATTATCATTAAAACCGTGTTTCATTGCCACAGTTTGAAAAACTCAAGGTAAATACTGTCACACGATAACACGTTATGTAAACCTTATGTAAACGTCCCTTTTTCAGGATCCTGTCTTCAAATAACTTCACAGATCTTCATTGTAAAGGGTTTAAACACTGTTTCCCATGCTTGTTCAATGAACCATAAACAATTAATGAACATGCGCCTGTGGAACGGTCATTAAGACATTAACATCTTACAGACGGTAGGCAATAAGGTCACAGTTATGAAAACTAAAGAGGCCTTTCTACAGAAAAACACCAAATGAAAGATGCCCAGGGTCCCTGCTCACCTGCGTGAACGTGCCTTAGGCATGCTGCAAGGAGGCATGCGGACTGCAGATGTGGCCAGGGCAATAAATGACAATGTCCATACTGTAAGATGCCTAAGACAGCGCTACAGGGAGACATGATGGACAGCTGATCGTCCTCGCAATGACAGACCACGTGTAACACCTGCACAGGATCGGTACATCTGAACATAACACCTGCGGGACAGGTACAGGATGGCAACAACTGCCTGAGTTACACCAGGAACGCACAATCCATCAGTGCATAGACTGTCCGCAATAGGCTGAGAGAGGCTAGACTGAGGGCTTGTAGGCCTGTTGTACGGCAGGTCCTCACCAGACATCACCGGTAACAACGTCACCTATGGGTACAAACCCACCGTCACTGGATCAGCCAGAACTGGAAAAAAGTGCTCTTCCCTGACGAGCCGTGTTTTTGTCTCACCAGGGGTGATGGTCGGATTGGCGTTTATCGTCGAAGGAATGAGCATTACACAGAGGCCTGTACTCTGGAGCGGGATCGATTTGGAGGTGGAGTGTCGGTCTTGGTCTGGGGCAGTGTGTCACAGCATCATCGGACTTAGCTTGTTGTCATTGCAGGCAATCTCAACGCTGTGCTTTACAGGGATGACATCTTCCTCCCTCATGTGGTACCCTTCCTGCAGGGTCATCCTGACATGACCCTCCAGCATGACAATGCCACCAGCCATACTGCTCGTTCTGTGCGTGATTGCCTGCAAGACAGGAATGTCAGTCTTCTGCCATGGCCAGCGAAGAGCCCAGATCTCAATCCAATTGAGTACGTCTGGGACCTGTTGGATCAGAGGGTGAGGGCTAGGTCCATCCCCCCAGAAATGTCCAGGAACTTGCAGGTGCCTTGGTGGAAGAGTGGGGTAACATCGGGAACGGGAAAATCTGGTGCAGTCTATGAGGAGGAGATGCACTGTAGTACTTAATGCAGCTGGTGGCCACACCAGATACTGACTTACTTTGATTTTGACCCCCCCCCCCCCCCTTTGTTCAGGGACACATTATTCAATTTCTGTTAGTCACATCTCTATGGAACTTGTTCATTTTGTCTCTCAGTTGTTGAATCTTGTTATGTTCATACAAACATTTACACATGTTAAGTTTGCTGAAAATAAACGCAGTTGACAGTGAGAGGACGTTTATTTCTTTGCTGAGTTTAGTCACCCAATCAACATATTATGTTAATTAAAAAATCCGGCAGACGTCGACTTGGGTTGTAAAAGTGTTCCAACAGCAGAAACACTATAGAATCCTATAAAGACTCCTGTATTTAGGTCAATTGTTGGGCTCATTGCAATTACTATAACGGTCTTCTTAAGATTAATTTGTATTTATGTCAATAGCGCATGAGGTCATTGCATACACTCAAATGCAACACAGAAGATTGACTGTGTGTGTGTGTGTGTGTGTGTGTGTGTGTGTGTAAGTGAATAATTATAATAAAACACCAATAATAATAATAATAATAATAAATACATTTGCTATTCCCTCGTTTATAGGCGTGCAGTAGGCAAACCCAGTGATGCTACTGGTCCCTCATCTACAGTTGTGACACAGACACTCGAGCATTTGAAAAGGCAGGCTCATGCACCCACATCAAAAAAATGCTCAAGACCTCACTGCAGGCCTTTCATATTACATTGCAAAGGACATGATGCCATTTCAAATTGAGAGGCCTGGCTTTCTGAGGCTGATGGAGGTTGCTGTGCCTCACTACCAAGTGAGTGCTGCTAATTTGATTTGTTTGTTTGTTTGATTTGATTTGCTTACTTAAGGTTGTGTTCATTTAAAGCTGCACTAGGGAAACGTTAAACTCTCATGGCCACATGGTGCCATCTTTAATGCTAATGTTATTATTTTAACGTTTATACACACAAAAAGTGCATAGTGCTGCTAATTTTATTTGTTGTTTGTTGGTTTTCAATATAAAACGATTTCAGTGTATCATTACTTTTTGAAAATTCCCAGCACATTTTAACAAAACCGCGATAATACTGATAACCGTGATCATTTTGGTCACTATAATCGTGATATGAAATGTTCATACCGTTTCATCTCTGTGGTATAACACAATCAAGGCCTTGTGCCCAACGTGATAATCTGTTTTTTCCTCCCCTGGGATCTCTCTCCCTCCGCTTTATCTCTCCTTCTCCCTTCTCAACATGTTATTTTCCACTGCCTGGCTTTTCCCATCTCCCTATGCTTTGCTTCATCTCCGTTTAGACCATAATATGTACTGTAGTGTGTTCTGTCCATCTCTATTTAGACCATAATATGTACTGTAGTGTGTTCTGTCCATCTCCGTTTAGACCATAATATGTAGTGTAGTGTGTTCTGTCCATCTCCGTTTAGACCATAATATGTAGTGTAGTGTGTTCTGTCCATCTCCGTTTAGACCATAATATGTACTGTAGTGTGTTCTGTCCATCTCTGTTTAGACCACAATATGTAGTGTAGTGTGTTCTGTCCATCTCTGTTTAGACCATAATATGTAGTGTGTTCTGTACTACTGCCTGGTGCCTACCTCATTTTGAATGGCTCGAGGCAAATATCCCAAACAATCACCTATAATTGTCATCAGGTCCACCTCTCTGTGGCATTTCTTTTGTTTCACCCTTTATTAATAACCTGGAGGCACAAAGGGAACCTGCCTGGCTGCCTGCCTGGCTGCCTGCCTGCATTCAAGCCTACTCATCAAATACACACATTACTGTCTGGCACATAACACTTGACTGGTGTGATATGAGTGTGAAGTGGATGCATCAAAACACATATGCAAACCTGAATCACATCTGATCAGGCGCTTTGATGTGTTTGAGTGTGGGCGTGTCAGAGAGAGAGGGAGATAGAGATAAAAAGGCCTGGATTTAATATTAGCACTGATAAATTACTCATGAAGTGGCTATGGTTTCGTCCACTTCCACCACCCATGATGCTTGGTAACCTGAGCCTCTCTGGCTGACCCTAATCCACCCATACCACACAATAAAAACGCTGGCCTGGCCTCCTCTCTTGGGGGGGGCTCTGCTCAGAGCGGAGCGTTCCCTGCCTGCTATACTGTACACTACAGCCCAGCACTGGGAGTACAGCCTGGCTCACTTGTCAAATGTTTGAGTGCTCTCTTTATGTAACTATCTCACTTGTTCTGTTTTTCCAGGTGTCAGATTCTCTCGCTCGCTTGCTGCATACACCCGTGGGAGGTGCAGACAAGAATGCGGACAGCTGAATGTGCAAGGCAGAATGAGTGAGTCATTAGGTGTGGGGTTTTAAAATAGAGGTGAGAATGTGGTGAGAATTGACATCCACCATATGTAATGATTTCAAATAAGAGTTCAAATACGTGGGCATTTGATAATTAGCACACAAGTATGTGCCATAACAAAATCAGAAAACTCGGACTCCCTATTGCTCTCTGGCTGTTACAACAGCAACTACAGGTACTGTTGCTACGCATAGAACCGTGTGAAAAGAAGAGAAGAAATTAAAAGAAGGGTCGAGTCCCAGAATGCCCCAGAAGGTAAACAGGGTCAGGGGTCGGAGGTGAAGTTTCAGCGGCTTTAGCCTCCATCTCTGCTCCAGAGCAATAGAGACCAGACAGGACTTGAAGGGCTAAATGTACACCAGGGCAACCTGCCGCTGACAAACAGAAACACTGTATCTGAGAGAGAGATAGGTACTTTGATATTTACTGTGTCACTTTATACGGTTTGAATGAATAACAAACAGAACGTCGATTGTAGTGCAGCCACCTGTCGCATCAAAATCATCAGTGGCTTAGCAATGCCACGCCCGGTAACCAAGGCAACGGTTACACTTCCAGGGGAGCCACCCGACCATCCCTACTTCCTGTTTCATTAACACAAACACACACCCTTGCCCATCTCCCCGACACAGACATGCAGTGTTTAATAATGATGATAATAGCCGTTGCCACTTACCGGCTCTGAGTCATCCTCTAACCCATACAGGTGCATCCCAACATGGAGAGCTGAATATTACAGAAAGGTTAATTAAGCTAGATGAGCAACCAAGAGGACTGTGTCTGTCTACGAGAGAGAATAAAGAGAGAATAGCTTACTGCCTCAGAATAACTCACAGAACAGCAACTCCCTGACTGCTGCAACAGGTCTGTGATGCAGTGAAAGCAGCAGAGAGGGAGCAAGAGGGATGAGTGAGTCTGCGTGTGTGTGTGTGCGTGTGTGCGCGTTCGTGTGTTTACAGTATGCGTGACTCACTCACTCAACCTGGTCACGCCACATAACAAAACCGCAGAATAGAAAGACAGAAAGACGGGAGTGAAATCGATGGAGAGAAAAAGAGAGAGGGAGACACAATTAGGGATTTAATCAATCCTTGACTAAACAAATAAAGTCTGGAGGGGGAGTGTGAGGCAGAGACCAGGGTGATGTACCGATCAACAGGCAGTATGGATACTCTAATTACTCTTACCCTACCCCTTACGCTTTCTCACCTACTGTCCTCTCTCTCCTCCACCTTTCTCTTTATCTCCCATCGCCTCTCTACATGCCCCTTTACTGCATACTGTCCTTCCCTCTTCCACTCCCTCTCTTTGTCAATGGATTCTGTCACTAATTTAGTTGCTCACAGCTCCTGTTCAAAATAGCTAAAGACCACCTGATCCCATAGCTGCTCTCCCATTGGCCAGGCCAGAGTTCCCAGTAGTGTCATAGTAACCAGCCCAGTTGCTTAGTAGAGAGAGAGAGAGAATCAGAATAGGACCGCTCACTTTTGGAAGTGGTGAAGGCAGAAGAAATGGCTAGATTAACATGCTCTCAGAAACACACTCAACTGGTTACTAATGGCTACAGCTGAGCTTGTATTTGATAAACATCCTGCTTCAAGGCTTTGCCTATAGAGCTGGGCCCATAGACTTATATAACGATGACTGGGTCCCACCCAAATCAATAAGACAGAATGTTTCATAATACGCACATCTCTGATAATGTCACTCCATACCCGTATGGAAAAGATCTAGAAGAATTTGACAAGATTCGTATATGTTCTCCCTAGAAATAGTCAGTAATACATATGACACCAAATACATGTATTTATTAGACATGATGTCCACATCATTGGTGCCCGAGGAGGAGCTGTTGTGGGGGTTACCTTCCTTGCTCAAGGGAAGAATGGCAGATTTTTCCACCTTGCTGGCTCAGGGATTCGAACAAGCAACCTTTTGGTTACTGTCCCAACACTCTAACCGCTAGACTACCTGCCACCCCAGAGGGGAGGAGGAGGAAGAGGTAGAGTCGCGGTGGAGGAGAGAAGGAGGACGAGGATATGGGTAATCACTTCAAAGCTGAGCCATGGCAGAAGGTTTCACAAACTAGATTTTCTTGGCAAATATTCACACACACACACACACCACACACACACACACACACACACACACATATATATCCTTATCCATTAAATACAATTTACAGTAAGAAATGCTTTCAGTTGAAAACTGAGGGAAAAGAGTGGGAGTGGGAAAGACAAGAGCATTGAATAATGAGGGGTGAAAAGCGTTGCCTTGAGGGGAGAAATTATGTTAATGATGTTGCCTCTTCTGATGCAATGAAGCCCTTACTGTTCCAATACGCGATGGCATGATGGAGGAGGGAGAATGCATCTACAGGCTACAGCATAAATTACAGACGCATGATATTCGGCACATTTTTCCACCATGCCGGCTCAGGGCTTCGAACAAGCAACCTTTCGGTTACTGTCCCAACACTAACCGCTAGTCTACCTGCCACATAAGTTACAGACACATGATATGGAACTTTCTCACTCCTAATTAGTCACGATTCATTCAGGATTATCCGTAAATCATGGTAGCATCCACATTAATGTAGAAGTGTGTTGGAAACATATTCATTTCTTATTTTCAATAAAAGTGACAATACATTTACCATTTGTTTCTATCGGGCACAAAGTCATCTGAAACACAGCCAAAACAAACAAGAAATGCATTTAACAAATTAGTAGAGTCACAAGCTTGATGTAATCATTTCATGCTAAGAATATGGGACCAAATACTAAACTTGACTACTTTAATACACATATAAATGAATTTGTCCCAATACTTTTGGTCCCCTAAAATGAGGGGGACTATGTACAAAAAGTGAAGTAATTTCTCAACGGTTCACCCGACTATATTGATGAAAATACCCTCAAATTAAAGCCGACAGTCTGCACTTTAACCTCATTGTATCATCTCAAATCCAAAGTGCTGGAGAAGAGAGCCAAAACAACACGTGTCACTGTCCCAATACTTTCAGAGCTCAGTGTATCCAGTATGTGTGGGTGAATATTATATGCATCTATCTAGTGTCCCTCCTTTGTGACTGTCTGAAAACATTGAATACGTATTGTAAAGTCATAAGTCATAAAAACAGACTACGATTCAAAGTGAGAAGGCGGTGTGTGTGGCAGAGTGAAATAAGATCGAAACGATGGCAAGAAAAGATACCGAAGTGAAATACAATAATGGTCCAAACCATTGGTATGATTAATTATGACATTCTAATCCTGACAAGATCACAATCTCTCACTACTCCTCTAGGCTGTATTTCTGCCCCAGCCCTCCCTCCAAGTCCTCCCTCCAAGTCCTCCCTCCAAGTCCTCCCTCCAAGTCCTCCCTCCAAGTCCTCCCTCCAAGTCCTCCCTCCAAGTCCTCCCTCCAAGTCCTCCCTCCAAGTCCTCCCTCCAAGTCCTCCCTCCAAGCCCTCCCTCCAAGCCCTCCCTCCAAGCCCTCCCTCCAAGCCCTCCCTCCAAGCCCTCCCTCCAAGCCCTCCCTCCAAGCCCTCCCTCCAAGCCCTCCCTCCAAGCCCTCTGTGTGATCGGAGCAAACAGTCTGCCCAGCTGTAAACACAGTCAGAGACAGGGCAAACACACACTCAGACTGCCAGCAGAGAGGGAGATGGGACAGAATGATCAGCCCAGGCTCAATCCCTATTCTACAGGGGTTTTCACATCCCACAACAGCAGCACTGGCAAAAACAGTTGGTACAACACCAGTCAGCTGTGGAACTGAAGAACAACAAGCAACAACAAAAAGCAACACTCTTCCAGAGGATTAAAAAAGCAACAGGTATTGAGAAGCAGAATGCCAGGTTGGTAGCTAACAGTGTACTAAGAGAGGAGTGTTAGAGACGTTCCGTGTCTCGCGATGGCCAGTGGCGCTTCCCAATGTCTAAATGGCCATGTGCTTGGCACACGATGCCTGCCGTTGTCATGACAATGGGCTGGACGACGGACAACCGTGTCTTTGTGAACTGCTATCTAAAAAAGGCCCTGCACTGCGGAGAGAGACAAAAACAAAAAGAAGTGGGTCATGTACAGACCTCACCGCAAATACACAGAGAGGTGTGATTCAGCTCAAAGTGGGCACTGATGAAGTAATATCAACAATAACTTTTTTTTAAAGGATAAGCTAATAGCAGATAGTAGTACTAGGCAAGTCTAATTACACTGTTGAGACATACAGCATTTTTTTAAAGTACTCTGAAACCAAAACAACAACCAAAACAATGACAATACGCCTAGGAACTGTAACAATAAAAAGCACTAAAAATGTCAGAAAATACCCTCGGGGTCCACCTATCAAGAGATCAGCAACATAAATGTAGCACTCGCTCTGAAACTTGTGGAGATCAAAACCATTACATTCTCATGGACACTCTTCGTTAGGAAACACTGACGTTAGGCACGATGTGATCTGCGTCTCTGGGGATCCAGGCTGAGACCAGCTGGGACAGGACAGAGAGAGAGAGAGAGAGAAGGAAAGAAGCCTCAAAAAATGGCTATAGGGGCTAGGGTCTGGGACAGTGAGGCTGGCGGGTCCCTCAGCAGGCAGGCAGTCTACCAGGGGGACTGGAAGTCTAAATAAAAACCCAGTGCCCTCCCTGCAGCTGTGGCCCAGCCCAAAATGGAATCACAGAACGCAGTCGAAACAATAGGATCAAAGAGAGCGAGAATGAGAGAGACCAGGAAATGGCGCATCAAAAACTTTTTTCTAAGTTAAAGTGTCCTGTCCACCAACCTAAATTTCAACCCTCTTTGACACACACGCCCACATAGTCTCACAGACATACTCCAACACACACACTCCTACAGTACGGCAAGGCGCCCTTCCCGGACCAGGTGCCAAAACAGACTCACCAAAAGTGTAATGCGTTTAGATTTAGACAGGTCTGTCTTACCATGCCGGGCCTGCGATACCTGTCGGTCTGCTCCATACCGCGCTTGCCACACCACGGCAAACCAGAGGGGCAAAGCCACAGTCCACACCAACGACCAGCAGTGTGCGTGTGAGAGAGAGAGAGACTGTGCCGGCAAGTGTGTAAGTCCAAAAGTATGTGTGTGTGTGTGTGTCTGAAAGAGAGAGCCAGAGAGAGAGTACTGTATGTGTGAAAATAGGAGAGTGTTCTCCTAACCCTCCTAACACACCCCCCCACCTCCAAGAACCTGAACCTTGTGTATGAGGAAAGGAGAGGGGAGTGAGGGAGCTGGGGGGGGGGGTGGGGGGGGGGGGGGGGGGTTCGGGTTGCAGGACTTGTGCTACATTTGCAAACTGGGGAATTATATTTAGCCCTGGCAGGACAGAAACAGGACCGTGAACGCAACACAGCGAGCCCCAGAAGGAGGCTTGGTATGCAGCCGTCAGTCATTCAATGCCCCCACTGACATGGGAGAGAGGCTGGGGCAGGGGGGGGGGGGGGGGAATAAAAAAAAAAACTGTCCTCTATCCTGCCCTCTCCCTCTCTCTATACCCAGAACAGGACATCAAACAAGGGGATGATATGGGGTCAGAGGGGAGGAAGTGACTAGATTGGGGGGGGTGAACAGTGTATCAGTGGCAGAAACAAGGACATCCAGTGCGCAATAATATGACAGCACACTTGGAACCAGTCAGCACATAGGAGGTGAGTGTCCCCTAAAGACAAGGGAAATAAAACTGACACATTTCAAGGCCACACAGGTTTATTCTAAAATCTCTTTGATTAAGTTCAGGCAACAGTTGGCATTCCTGTTCCAGCTACACAAACTAGATCCAATACCTACTAGCTTTCAGTTCTAAAGTGTTGCACTTCAATCCGCATAGCTGATGTTTTGACGTGTCGGAGGTGGAACTGCGTTAGAGCTGCCCAACCCACAAGTGGCTCCTCGCATTATACTGTACCTAAAGCGGACATTGCCATTGGCTGCACGGAGTCGCACTAAGCGAAATCCCATGCAGCTTGTTTACAAGTTGGAACACTGGAATGTGAGATGTAATTTACACCTCGATAAGGCTGATAGAAATCCTCATTATTTTGTTGAATAATTTCCATATATCCTACACTTTCTTGTTTTTCATTTCTAATGCGAGTTGAACGGATGTGGCTTCGTAACAATGATCACAAGAGCAGCTGCTCATGGATTTGACGCGGTTCCACCTATGACACCGCCAAAACATCAGCAGTGGCGTAGCACAATTTAGCAGGGCCCCCGGGGACGCAAGGCCCAAGCAATTCTAAAGCTAATGTTAGATTATTCAAATATGTAATCCAAGTTTAATAGCACTATTAAATGCTGCAAGGCTAATTTCTTTAGCATTTTGGCATGTTTTTCTATAGATGTAGAACATAAAACTAAATGTATAAAGCAAACCCTTAGGCCTTGCGCAGCAAATACTTTGAATGTTTAAGCATATGATGCAAAACGGTGATGACATTTTCATCTTAAGGGGTTAAGATATAGGTTGAGACATAGCTGGCAAGCCACTGACGGAGTTGACAACTTCTCAAGACAGACAGATTTTTGCCTCTAAAAACAAAAGTGCAATACAAACCATCTAAAATATGGAAAATCATTCATTTGAAAATCACCAATAAAAAAAACTACCATTCCATCAGATCTTTCTGCACTCTGATAGAGTTGATGTTTCACGGAGTTAACAAAAATTGCTTTTTTCGTCATCAAGTGGTTTAGACCAATTAGCAATGAGTTTTTTTCCTCAGTTGCTTTATGACTAAAAGCTAATTAAATGTAACATCTTGGAACCAACATTCATACTCCAGATGGCGTTGACAGTTTATGTTTGTGACCATGGTGATTCCCATATTGTCTGTTTACATCGATCAAAAGTAGAGAACTTTCCAGACCATGCATTGCCCTATATGTAATGAGGACATGAATAAGGATTTCAGACAAATCTGACGCTGTTGGCCAAATCTCCGAACACATCTTTTAGGAATAACAATTTGAAATATATATTCTTTATAGTCACAAGAAAGATACTTCTTTGGTTAATATCCATTATTGACATTTTTATTATGAAATTGTGATCCTTAGCATTTCCAGGCATAAGGCAGACATGGAAATGAATAATATTGAAAATTAAAAAATGTAAATGTACATTTTAAGCTCAAATAATGCAACAAAATAATTGTTTTAAACTATAAAATAAAATGTTTCCCCTGCTAGACAAGGACAGTCCCAACCTTCAAGAATCCCTGAGCAAATGTCCTGCTATTCTATACATTTTGCAATGAGAAAAAAAAGTGTGTTGATGTATGGGGTTTTATTGTGGGGGGAGGGGGGGGGAGGGGGGGGGGGCTCATGGGGGTGAGTGCTACGCCAGTGTACATTAGCTATGTGGGTGTCGGCTGTCGCCGGTTAATGCTTGATCTGATTGAATCTAGGCCTAAACTAAGGAGAGCAGGGTGTCTGGTATCTCTCTATTCCACCAGCAGAGGGCAACCTCTGACACTGTGACAGGTGCCTCGCCATAGCGACGCAGGAGTGGTTGACTGACTGGTGATGAACAGGCAGCCAGCCAGCCAGGTCCACAGCATGAGGAACAGATTGCCAGAGAGAGGCAGGCAGGCTAGTATTCTCAGAGCCACTCCCAAGTGTCAGCCACTCAGACTACTGTTTGGTTCCCTCGCCTCAAAGAGTAGCAGCCGACTGCCAGGCTGCACTGACAGAAGGACTGATGACATTTTCTCTTCCAATGGAAAGGGAACATACACCCGAGCAGGATTTCTCTCCCACACAGCTGAGAAAATATGAGGGCGAAAAAGAAATGAGGAAAAATGACTAACTGCCACTCAGACGGAGGAAATTGTAACGATCGGTTTATCAAATTCTCCTCACTCAAATGAGAAGAGGTGATTTCAGGGTGTATTATTAAGATAGGCTTCATCCTGTGAACATTGCGGTCGTAGCATTTAATGTATTTGTCCTGAGCTTGGAGCAGCTTTCTTTTACGTAACACAAGTCGCCCCCTCTATTGTGAAACAGCCAATTGACCTGACCCTGGTGCCATCAAAAATAATGATTAATCATGACCTAATGGCGTTGGACTGACACAGTTGCTCTAAATGGAATGGCAAAAGAAGGAAACTGAACCCCGGCGAATGAGCCCCCGGGGATGCCAGGTTGATTATGGTCCTTCACTGACTGTGTTGTGTAGGGGTCAGCTCATCTCATGTCTCTATGGTAGAATAGCTGGAGGGCATTGCCGGACAGTCAACTGTATTGATCACAAAAACCCATCTGTGTGTGTGTGTATGTGCGCGAGAGAGAGATAGGGAGAAGAGAAATAGACAAAGAGATTGATAGATAAAGAGAGAGATGTAGAATTGAATCCTCAAATCATCTTCAGTCAGCCCAGACATTGAAACAGCAATGAACAATTCCAAAGAGGCAAGGAGGTCACAAGAGGTGCATCTGATCTACATCTTGTGTCTTTCACATCCATATGGCCTCTTCTTTCCCAGGTTACAATCACAGCTAGTAATGGTGCTCATTACTACATGCCTGCCACTCCCTGTGTATCTTAAGTACTCTATTCTTGTGTACACACACACACACACACTAATCCATCTAAACATCCTCCTCTCCTCTCCATCCCACTGCGCCTGCACACAGAGGGGAGATTCGGTGTGCCGGTTGCCATGGAAACCAGACCAGTGTACCGGCTTCACCGCTGGCTGTTTGTGTGACAGTGTGTGTGTGTGTGTGTGTGTGTGTGTGTGTGTGTGTGTGTGTGTGTGTGTGAGACTTAAAGCTTGGAAAGAGTGTTCAGCTCGCAGTTGCGCAAGAGGGGGCAAACATATACAGTGCAGCTAGCTGCATACATAGACATAACACAGCCTGCCTACATAGTGCATTATGACATGTAAATGAAGGATTTACTGCAAATTGAGGTTGTATACAGGTTGGTATCTATTTGGGACACACACTTTAATGGCGCCTGCTACCGTACATGTCCGGCTCAGAGCAGACTTACAGAGAGTTAATGAGGAGATGTGCCAGTGAGTAGGGGAGGGAGGGGTGCCACAGAGGATGAAGTTAGCTAACCTTTAGAATCCACAGGAAGGCTACACTCCCTGTGTTCACTGCCAAGAGAGGGGAGTTTTTTGTGTGTGACACCCATAGCGAGCAGGTTAATGTCGTCAGGCAGGGGCAAAACGTCCCCTACCTCAAATGAAGAGGTCGGGGAGGGAAAGGGGACACATGGTGGCATGACACAGGGCCGCTTTAATAAAATGTCACGTCCGCATGATGAGCTGTGATGGAGATGACACGTGTGTCACCTTAAACACCTTCCCCTCTCTCCAGACCTCCCGGAAAGGAAGTGTCTCTGTGTGGTGCGTTTCCCCCATGGAAACATATTTCCTAAAGCCTGTCTCTCCTGCTGGAGAATAGCAGGCTCCCATGGGCTCACCCTGACAGTGTTGATCAATGAACCACGGGGAACCTGGGGAGGGCGTGCTGGGGAGGGTCTGAGCCCTACACGAGGACCTGGAACCAGGACATGACAATCAGGACTGGTGGGATTTATCTCCTGGAGTCCCTAAGAGGCACGCTCTCACTCTCGGTCTTGTTCTTATCCAAGCTGCATCGATCTGACCAGTTTATTGTTGATTCATAGTGAAAAACATTGAGTCCTGAGTAGGTGGGGGCGTCCACTGGGGAGGACAGCAGAGGCATCAATTGTGTTTATGAGAGCAACATAAATGAGGGGTGACCGAGATAGGTCAAGGGAAAAAGTAATAAGACAGCTATTGCACAGATGAGAAAGAAGAGAAGGAAAGGGGGAGGAGAAAGAGGATAACAACGTGTAACGTAAGTAAAACTGCAGAGAGCTTCGACGGCTGTGTGCGAGTGACCATGTGAATGAGTTTGGGTTACTTATATGAGAAGGCACTGCAGCAACATCCATACTGATCCAATTGGGCTATTCTCACCTATGAATCTCTTGAACTAATCACCAGAGGAATCAGGCAGTCTAATATACGGTACAGTATAGGTACAGCATAAGGCGAATAGGGGGTCTTACCTGCCGGACAAAGCTGTTGGAGGTGGTGTCAGAGGAAGTGCTTCCATCGGAGCGCTTGAAGCGGCTCTTCCGTTTGGAATACTTTCCCTAGAAGGAACGGAGATAAGGAGACAAGAAACCCAAAAAAAAGAGACATTAGAAGAAGCTTCACAAAGCAAGTCTTAATAAAAAAAGTACACTTGAACAAAGTTTTGTTCACAAACATATTTTCTGTTGAGAAAACATTACGAAACCTCCCAGCTTTGTTCTAGCGGTAAATTCATCTCAAGACTTTTAAGTGCACAAAATTCAATTGTTTATGATACTGGAACTCTATGATCAGGAGAGCTTCAGGAACATCGAAGACAATGACCAGAACAGATGGAGCGCTGCCAGAGATGGGAGTTAAAAGGAGACCATGTGTCCTGATCCTCTCCCAGCACCAGTGTACTCCACCATCTTAGCTCAGCTTCATGTTCTACTTCCGTTACTTGTCATTATTCATGTAGGTTGGGACCCTGTAATGTGATTGGCTGATCCCTGGCAAATGGCCTATCTGGCTTGTGCAGGGCCCTCCACTGCATTAGAGCCCACCCTGGCCACGTCACCATGGATACGCAGTGCCGGATAATTGCATTTGTTGGCAATCAGGAAGCCTGATGGATCAGACTAGTGGGTTGTGCCGCTCCTGTGTGCACAGATGGACAGGGACCGCTGCCTGAGCGGAGGCCACAAGAATAGTACATAGGAACATATACACTCACACATTTACACTCACACATTTACAATACACTCACACATTTACTGTATGCATGAATACGTGCAGTGTTCAAAAGGTAGACACCCACATGGGACATATTCCTGCAATCAATAACCTCTCAGAGCCATGTTCTCTTTCACAAAATCATGCTCACAAACTGTACAGTTTGCCGCCACACACCTGCTCCCAGCAACCCAACCAACCCCACCTTCATACACGCACGCACACACCTGCGCCCACAGATATGACCACATTTATCAGAGCAGTACACTTTACAACAGGTCTAAATCAGAATACTCCTCAGTGTGTGGTATGGGCCAGCTGTCAGAGAGTTTGAGTCAAGCTGTAGGTCCAGCTGTAGTCCAGCTCCCCTCCCATCTCTCATCATCACTGAGCCGGGGCACCATAGTGCCCAGAGGTATGTCTCTGCCTGTGCTGACAACTTCTAAACAAATGTGCCCTCAACAGCCGCAACAATGCTGGCCCGGACATGTGCAGCATCCTCTGTGGTCTACACACTATAGATCATATTCAGAGGATGAAGAAAAGAGAAAGCGCAACACGATCTCTGCATCCTTGACAGGTGAGTTGTAGGAAATGAGGAGGAGGGGGGGGGGGGGGGGGGGTGTATTGAGCTGGCCATGGGGAGAGGCTGGCTACAGTAAAGGGCAGGGAAATGCCATAGAGGGGAAGTAGGGAGGGGAGGTTTCCTGTCGGTAACCAACCTCCAGGGCTAAGTGACTAATTAGAGGGGGGTGCGACGCGAGCGCTGCTCTGTTAGACAGGAACTGTAAACTGGGGAGGGATGGGAGGACAAGCCTGTGGTGTGTCTCCATCTTCCAGCATTACCAGAGCACAGGCGAACATTCTCTAGGCAAACATACAGCAACAGCACTCCTCTGCTGGTGCTGCATGCAGAAGAACAAACACAATCTATAATCTGAGCTATTGTATCCAGGCTTGATTTAGATCAGTTCAGCATTCTCCGGCGCCTGCTCATATATTTCCATCTCTGTTGGGGTTGGTTGTTGCCATTCAGTGTTGCTGGGGGGCCTTTCCTCCAGGATATTACTAGTACGGTCACAAATGGAACCATTTTTTCTATATAGTGCACTGCTTTTGACCAGGACCCACAGGGCTTCAGTCAAAAATAAGTACACTATGTAGGGAATGTGGTGCCATTTGGGACGTAGTCTACAAGTGTGGTCCCCCGGTCGTCTCTCCACAGCTGAGTTATAAATATGCCAGCGTGACCCGCCGCAGGTCTGCGTGAACTTTATATCTAATTGATCCGAGTGCCACACACAAACCCTTCCCCACATTACACAAGGAGGGGGGTCCATCTGTCTCTCAGCACAGCACTAACACACAAGGGATAGAAATCTGACATCTAAAAACAGTCACAGAGAAAGAGCGAGAGAGAGAGAGAGAGAGAGAGAGAAATAATGATGGGGAAGGGAGAGAGGGATGGAGAGAGAAAGAGTGGGAGAGTGAGGCATGCAGGAAGCATACTTGGCATGGCTTGAGGTGTTGGGTTGTATACAGCACGTGTTGTTTTTCTGTGATGTCGCGGTTTCCGTGGAGAGACAACGATGGAGCTTAGCGTGGGCGGGTTTGTTCTGGTCATTGGCGTGGTTTGTTCTGGTCATTCTCATCCCCCCCCCCATTCGATTTTATGACAAATCATGCCCACGTAACCAGTTTTAACATATACTGTATCTTCCCGAATGCCATTTATAGCTACATTCTGTGCATTTAGAGTTCTAAAAGAACAAGTGTTGTGTAAAGAAAACATTGCATGAGCACAGATATAGCAATTATCAAAAGCCAATATGCTGTTTTTTTGGAGGGCAGAAAAGGCATGGCTCTAAGGGAGAGCATTATAACACAGGATATGATAATTATGTGCGATTTTATTCCATTAAATGTGTCTGCCAGTGTGTATGGCATTCATCCCCTCTCATTTCTGGAAAAAGGATGTTCGTGATCCTCATCATTAATCAGCAACACCTTGAGTCCATGACAGTTCCTGGCAGCAAAGAAACAACAATGCAATAGCTATGAGTAGGCTATAAAGCCATTAAACAGAGTTTGGTGTCCTTACTCCTGCATGAAGGCAAAACGGATGAGCGAGAAAATCGTGTCCACTGTCCACACAGTCCATTAATACGTGGGCGTGGCTTGCATCACTTGTGGACTTCATCCATCTAGTAACATGTAGCACATAGCGCTATAATTGCGGACAGAGTTAGTTCAATCATCATTGAGCATTAGCCTACAATAATAGGCAGCTTTGTGTAATTATTGACCATCAAATGGTCAAACCAAAAATAGTCATTGTCATGTCATAAATACACACTTTTACAACACAGAAATTGTAATAAAAAAAAATGTTTTAAAAAATTCTATAAAAAAAAAAGTATATAATTCCTGTGGTTCTATTTGAAAGTGGAAGAGGAGAAACGGAAGAAGAGACACACAGCAGCCACAGTTACCATATTAATGGCCCACTGTGACCAAACCAATGCTTTTACTATAGATGAAGAATACATGCATTACTTTGTTATTACCCTGGTTATTAGGCCTACTGATAAATTCACATAGCAACAAAAACGTGTCAGGGAATTATAACCTACTCCATTAAATCTTATTCGCAGCTGGTTCGTTCACCTGCTTCCCTGCTTGTATAGTCCCTGTTATGACAAGTCAAACTGTGGACTGTCAAAATGTCTAAACAAAAAGCTTCAGCAACAGGCGGACTGGCTCCATCAAACCTACGGTGTGATTTCCCGGGTAGCCTATACTGCTTACCTGTGCGTGTGGATGTTGATCAAACATGTCCATTTGGATCTCCTGGGTTGAGGTCGAAGGCGTCCTGGACATACTACTTTTCTGTACCATTGATTTACTTTTTCAATCCTATTTTCTAATTCCTATATTTATGATGATATCGCTATTGTCATTGTCAACGAATTACTTGCCGTTGTTTCCCCGAGGGTGCTTCCCAAGCGAAGTACAATAGCAACAGCGGCGTCGTCTACAGTCTATCCTAGCCCACCACCCTCTGTTTCTTCACTCAGACAATACGGACGCTGCACTCGAGATTCCAGCTGCGAACCGAATAGGTCCACGCCCCATTGACCAGGCCCCACCCTCATCACTGATTAATCAACGAGAGACCAACACGGAAGGGATGTCTTGTGATTGGGTAATGGGTAAGGCAATTAGACTAGGTTGCAACCTGGTCTAACCACAGATTATATCCACATTTTTAGATGCTCACCTCATTTCAAGTAGCACTGTAAGCACTTGTCGGCAGTGGTACATCAGTGAGGATATGTAGCCTGTTGGTTACTGTTTTTTCTTATATACATTCTATCTATCACATCGCTCACTTCATCTCAATGGATCAGAGAAACATGAAAAGCATCAATATAGTCCTGAAGATGATAATTATACGGTACATTGATTCCAATGTTATACAGATAAGTCAATATTCATTACATTAAAATCATGAGACACGAAAAACAAAAGTACATTGCATTTTATTTCCCCCATATGAGCACTACATTGTTATAATGGTCATAAATACAATACCAGTCAAACTTTGGACACACCTACTCATTGCAGGGTTTTTCGTTATTTTTACTTTTTTCCACATTGTAGAAAAGTAGTGAAGACATCAAAACTACAGGGAGACAGGACGGACAGCTGATCGTCCTCGCAATGGCAGACCACATGTATCAACACCTGCACAGGATCGGTACATCCGAACATCACACCTGCGGGACAGGTACAGGATGGCAACAACAACTGCCCGAGTTACACCAGGAATGCACAATCTCTCCATCAGTGCTCAGACTGTCCGCAATAGGCTGAGAGAGGCTGGACTGAGGGCTTGTAGGCCTGTTGTACGGCAGGTCCTCACCAGACATCACCGGCAACAACATTGTCTATGGGCACATACCCACCGTCGCTGGACCAGACAGGACTGGCAAAAAGTGCTCTTCACTGACGAATCACGGTTTTGTCTCATCAGGGGTGATGGTCAGATTCGTGTTCATCGTCAATGGAATAAGCGTTACACAAAAGCCTGTACTCTGGAGCGGGATCGATTTGGAGGCAGAGGGTCCATCATGGTCTGGGGCGGTGTGTCACAGCATCATCGGACTGAGCTTGTTGTCATTGCAGGCA
Organism: Oncorhynchus kisutch; assembly: GCF_002021735.2. Lineage (NCBI taxonomy): Eukaryota > Metazoa > Chordata > Actinopteri > Salmoniformes > Salmonidae > Oncorhynchus > Oncorhynchus kisutch. The sequence continues at coordinate 68,959,631 of NC_034179.2, forward strand.
ATCTCAATGCTGTGCGTTACAGGGAAGACATCCTCCTCCCTCATGTGGTACCCTTCCTGCAGGCTCATCCTGACATGACCCTCCAGCATGACAATGCCACCAGCCATACTGCTCGTTCTGTGCGTGATTTCCTTCAAGACAGGAATTTCAGTGTTCCTTCATGGCCAGCAAAGAGCCCGGATCTCAATCCCATTGAGCACGTCTGGGGTCTGTTGGATCAGAGGGTGAGGGCTAGGTCCATTCCCCCAGAGATGTCCGGGAACTTGCAGGTGCCTTGGTGGAAGAGTGGGGTAACATCTAACAGCAAGAACGGGCAAATCTGGTGCAGTCTATGAGGAGGAGATGCACTGCAGTACTTAATGCAGCTGGTGGCCACACCAGATACTGACTGTTACTTTGATTTCGACCCCCCCTTTGTTCAGGGACACATTATTCCATTTCTATTAGTAACATGTCTGTGGAACTTGTTCAGTTTATGTCTCAGTTGTTGAATCTTATGTTCATACAAATATTTACACATGTTAAGTTTGCTGAAAATAAACGCTGTTGACAGTGAGAGGACGTTTCCTCTTTTTTCTGTGTTTACTAACCAAAAAAAGTGTTAAACAAATCAAAATAGATTTGATATTTGATATTCTTCAAAGTAGCCACCCTTTGCCTTGATGACAGCTTTGCACACTCTTGGCATTCTCTCAACCAGTTGGAATGTATTTCAATCAATAAGTGTGCCTTTTTAAAAGTTAATTTGTGGAATTTCTTTCTTTCTTAATGAATTTGTACCAATCAGTTGTGTTGTGACAAGGTAGGTGTGGTATACAGAAGAAAGCCCTATTTGGTTAAAGACCAAGTCCATATTATGGCAAGAACAACTTAAATAAGCAAAGAGAAATGGCAGTCCATCATTACTTTGAAACATGAAGGTCAGTCAATCCGAAAAATGTCAAGAACTTTTAAAGTTTCTTCAAGTGCAGTTGCAAAAACCATCAAGCGCTATGATGAAACTGGCTCTCATGAGGACCGCCACAGGAAAGGAAGACCCAGAGTTACCTCTGCTGCAGAGGATAAGTTCATTAGAGTTACCAGCCTCAGAAATTACAGCCCAAATAAATGATTCACAGTGTTCAATTAACAGACATATGTCAACATCAACTGTTCAGAGGAGACTGAGTGAATCAGGCCTTCATGGACAAATTGCTGCAAGAAAGCACTACTAAAGGACACCAATAATAAGAAGAGACTTGCTTGGGCCAAGAAACATGAGCAATGGACATTAGACCGGTGGAAATCTGTCCTTTGGTCTGATGAGTCCAAATTTGAGACGTTTGCTTCCAACCGCTATGTCTTTGTGAGATGCAGAGTGGGTGAATGTGTGGTTCCCACCGTGAAGCATGGAGGTGGTGTGATCACTTTTCTGGTGACACTGTCTGTGATTTATTTAGAAGTCAAGGCACACTTAACCAGCATGGCTACCACAGCATTCTGCAGCGATACGCCATCCCATCTGATTTGCGGTTAATGGGACTATCATCTGTTTTCAACAGGACAATGACCCAACACACCTCCAGGCTGTGTAAGGGCTATTTGACCAAGAAGGAGAGTGATGGAGTGCTGCATCAGATGACCTGGCCTCCACAATCATCCAACCTCAACCCAATTGAGATGGTTTGGGATGAGTTGGACCGCAGAGTGAAGGAAAAGCAGCCAAGTGCTCAACATATGTGAGAACTCCTTCAAGACTGTTGGAAAAGCATTCCAGGTGAAGCTGGTTGAGAGAATGCCAAGAGTGTGCAAAGCTGTCATCAAGGAAAAGGGTGGCTACTTTGAAGAATTTCAAATATTTCGATTTGTTTAACACTTCTTTGGTTAATACATGATTCCATATGTGTTATTTCATAGTTCTGTCTTAACGATTATTCTACAATGTAGAAAATAGTATATATAAAGAATATATATAAAGAATTAATTGGATTGGAGTAGGTGTCCAAACCTTTGACTGGTACTGTACATAGATGTCCATTCATGTCCATACTGCGATGCACAGGCATACTGTAGTCCATTCCTCCTTACAGTCTGATGCACAGTAAAGGATCTGACATGGCTGAACTCAGGGGAATAATAAAGTCAAATAATATTGAATCAAATCAAATCAAATTTATTTATATAGCCCTTCGTACATCAGCTGATATCTCAAAGTGCTGTACAGAAACCCAGCCTAAAACCCCAAACAGCAAGCAATGCAGGTGTAGAAGCACGGTGGCTAGGAAAAACTCCCTAGAAAGGCCAATACCTAGGAAGAAACCTAGAGAGGAACCAGGCTATGTGGGGTGGCCAGTCCTCTTCTGGCTGTGCCGGGTGGAGATTATAACAGAACATGGCCAAGATGTTCAATGTTCATAAATGACCAGCATGGTCGAATAATAATAAGGCAGAACAGTTGAAACTAGAGCACCAGCACAGTCAGGTGGAAGTTGAAACTGGAGCAGCAGCATGGCCAGGTAGACTGGGGACAGCAAGGAGTCATCATGTCAGGTAGTCCTGGGGCATGGTCCTAGGGCTCAGGTCAGTTGAAACTGGAACAGCAGCATGGCCAGGTGGACTGGGGACAGCAAGGAGTCATCATGTCATGTAGTCCTGGGGCATGGTCCTAGGGCTCAGGTCCTCCGAGAGAGAGAAAGAAAGAGAGAAGGAGAGAATTAGAGAACGCACACTTAGATTCACACAGGACACCGAATAGGACAGGAGAAGTACTCCAGATATAACAAACTGACCCCAGCCCCCCGACACATAAACTACTGCAGCATAAATACTGGAGGCTGAGACAGGAGGGGTTGAAGCTATTGAAGCTTAGCAGTACAGATGTGGCCAGCTAGGTTCATCTAGAACTTTTTACTATGTTCTTACTGAATCTGACCGCCATCCTTTGTGTATTTATCAACTTCACTTCAGTATTTATTCAGTTTTCACAAATACATTTTCCCCATTAATATGTTTTTAAAGGCTTAATGAAAATGTCAATTTTTTGTATAAAAATAGTAGTAGCAATAACGAGTACAAAAATAAAATAGAGAGGAAATCCTGTCTGAATAAGTAGTGTTCTTCATTGGGGGAGGTGCATGAATGTAAATCACACAGGTATGTATTGAGTGTATCAGATATCAAGGTAAGACCCAGATGCAGACCGTGTCGAAGTGAAAATGTTTATTACAGCAACAAAGGTATAGGACGGCAGGCAGACAGGGTCAGGTAATTCAGAGGTGGAGCAAAGGTACAGGATGGAAGGCAGGCTGAGGCAGAGGCAGAGTGGTCAGGCAGGTGGGTACATGGTCAGGCAAGGGTCAAAAACCAGGAGGACGAGAAAAGAGACTGGGGAAAAGCAGGCGCTGACACAAAACCGCTGGTTTGCTTGACAAACAAGACAAACTGGCACAAACAGACAGAAACCACAGGTATAAATACTCAGGGGATAAGTGGGAAAGATGGACGACACCTGGAGTGGGGTGGGTGGAGACAATCACAAAGACAGGTGAAACAGATCAGGGTGTGACAGAGTGTAGATTGTTTTTTGTCCCCTTCTTCTGTCCAGTGTAAAGTATTTATGTGAGGTCCTCATGCAAGGAATGTCCCTTTATCAGTGCAGTTCTGTGGTGTGTGTGTCCTGAGTGGCAGTGTGTGTGTGTGTGTGTGTGTGTAGGTTATGTGCCTTTATTAACTGGGTGGTTTGAGCCCTGAATGCTGATTGGCTTAAAGCAGTGGTATATGAGACCGTATAGCACCGGTATAGCAGAACATTTATTTTTACTGTCGTAATTACATTTGTAACCAGTATATAATAACAATAAGGCAACTCGGGGGTTCATGGAATATGGCCAATATACCATGGCTATGGGCTGTATCGAGGCACTCCGCGTTGCGTCGTGATTAAGAGCAGTCAAATCAAATCAAATCAAATCAAATTTATTTATATAGCCCTTCGTACATCAGCTGATATCTCAAAGTGCTGTACCGAAACCCAGCCTAAAACCCCAAACAGCAAGCAATGCAGGTGTAGAAGCACGGTGGCTAGGAAAAACTCCCTAGAAAGGCCAATACCTAGGAAGAAACCTAGAGAGGAACCAGGCTATGTGGGGTGGCCAGTCCTCTTCTGGCTGTGCCGGGTGGAGATTATAACAGAACATGGTCAAGATGTTCAATGTTCATAAATGACCAGCATGGTCGAATAATAATAAGGCAGAACAGTTGAAACTAGAGCAGCAGCACAGTCAGGTGGAAGTTGAAACTGGAGCAGCAGCATGGCCAGGTAGACTGGGGACAGCAAGGAGTCATCATGTCAGGTAGTCCTGGGGCATGGTCCTAGGGCTCAGGTCAGTTGAAACTGGAACAGCAGCATGGCCAGGTGGACTGGGGACAGCAAGGAGTCATCATGTCAGGTAGTCCTGGGGCATGGTCCTAGGGCTCAGGTCCTCCGAGAGAGAGAAAGAAAGAGAGAAGGAGAGAATTAGAGAACGCACACTTAGATTCACACAGGACACCGAATAGGACAGGAGAAGTACTCCAGATATAACAAACTGACCCCAGCCCCCCGACACATAAACTACTGCAGCATAAATACTGGAGGCTGAGACAGGAGGGGTCAGGAGACACTGTGGCCCCATCCGAGGACACCCCCGGACAGGGCCAAACAGGAAGGATATAACCCCACCCACTTTGCCAAAGCACAGCCCCCACACCACTAGAGGGATATCTTCAACCACCAACTTACCATCCTGAGACAAGGCTGAGTATAGCCCACAAAGATCTCCGCCACGGCACAACCCAAGGGGGGGGGGGCGCCAACCCAGACAGGATGACCACAACAGTGAATCAACCCACTCAGGTGACGCACCCCCTCCAGGGACGGCATGAGAGAGCCCCAGCAAGCCAGTGACTCAGCCCCTGTAATAGGGTTAGAGGCAGAGAATCCCAGTGGAAAGAGGGGAACCGGCCAGGCAGAGACAGCAAGGGCGGTTCGTTGCTCCAGAGCCTTTCCGTTCACCTTCCCACTCCTGGGCCAGACTACACTCAATCATATGACCCACTGAAGAGATGAGTCTTCAGTAAAGACTTAAAGGTTGAGACCGAGTTTGCGTCTCTGACATGGGTAGGCAGACCGTTCCATAAAAATGGAGCTCTATAGGAGAAAGCCCTGCCTCCAGCTGTTTGCTTAGAAATTCTAGGGACAATTAGGAGGCCTGCGTCTTGTGACCGTAGCGTACGTATAGGTATGTACGGCAGGACCAAATCAGAGAGATAGGTAGGAGCAAGCCCATGTAATGCTTTGTAGGTTAGCAGTAAAACCTTGAAATCAGCCCTTGCTTTGACAGGAAGCCAGTGTAGAGAGGCTAGCACTGGAGTAATATGATCAAATTTTTTGGTTCTAGTCAGGATTCTAGCAGTCCTTAACCATGGTGTATTGGCCATATACCATGAACCCCCGAGTTGCCTCATGCCTTATTGCTTAATTGACTCATTCATTTGGGCTGCAGAAGGGCTTAGCATTCAGGTGAGATCCTTCTCTCCAGCTGTTTGCCTACTGATGTCCATTCAATTCCTGATTCAGATGACAATGTCATACAGTTATTTTTTGGTCAAGAAAATTACTACAGTAACCCATTTGGCATGCCTTCTTATCAAGAAGAGAGATGTCAGTTGCATTCTATGCTGCTGGGTAGTCTGAATGGCTTCGAGGCCGTTTAAGTCAAGTCAAATCAAATCAAATTGAACATGAACAAAGCTAGCAGGTTAGCTCCACGGCTTCACTCCTGAAGGTGAATGCTTGTGGCAGAGGCTAGTTGCAGGTAGAAGTTTTATGGGAAAATGGCTTCAGTCTGGTCATCCCGTCTCCTCCATGTCCTCCTGTTCTACACAGCAGATAAAACATTCACGTAGTGTAGTAATCTTGAACTTAGTCTTCTCCAGACAGAATGCAGGTGGATGTTATATTTCATAACTCTCCACCCATCAGGCATTGATGCGCTTTGAAAGACTAGTCATGGCTCAAATCAACACCATCATCCCGGAAACCTTAGACCTACTCCAAATCGCATACCGCCCCAACAGATCCACAGATGATGCAATCTCAACGGCACTCCACACTGCCCTTTCCCACCTGGACAAAAGGAACACATATGTGAGAATTATGACTACAGCTCAGCATTCAACACCATACTCCCATTGAAGCTCATCACTAAGCTAATCACCTTGGGACTAAACACCTCCCTCTGCAACTGGATCCTGGACTTCTTGACAGGCCACCCCCAGGTAGTAATGATAGGCAACAACACATCTGCCACACTGATCCTCAACACGGGGGCCCCTCAAGGGTGCGTGCCTAGTCCCCTTCTATACTCCCTGTTCACCCAGGACTACATTGCCAAGCACGACTAAAACACCATCATTAAGTTTGCTAATGACACAACGGTGGCAGGCCTGATCACCGACAACGATGAGACAATCTATAGGGAGGAGGTCAGAGACCTGGCAGTGTGGTGGCAGGACAACAACCTCTCCTGCAGCGTGAGCCAGACAAAGGAGATGATTGTGGACTACAGGAAAAGGAGGGCCGAACACACTCCCATTCGCATCGAGGGGGCTGTAGTAGAGCGGGTCAAAAATGTCTAGTTCCTTGGTGTCCACATCACCAACAAACTATCATGGTCCAAACACACCAACAAAGTCATGGGCATGACAATGCCTTTTCTGCCACAGGAGACTGAAAAGATTTGGCATGGATCCCAAGATCCTCAAATAATTCTACAGCTGCACCATTGAGAGTATCCTGACCGGCTGCATCACCGCCTGGTTTGGCAACTGCTCGGCGCTAATGAGGGTAGTGCGTACAGCCCAGTACATCACTGGGGCCAAGCTTCCTGCCATCCAGGACCTATATACTAGGCGGTGTCAGAGGAAGGCCTAAAAAATGGTCAAAGGGGCCTCTCGGGTGGTGCAGTGGTTAAGGGCGCTGTACTGCAGCGCCAGCTGTGCCATCAGAGTCCCTGGGTTCGTGCCCAGGCTCTGTCGTAACCGGCCGCGACCGGGAGGTCCGTGGGGCGACGCACAATTGGCCTAGCGTCGCCCGGGTTAGGGAGGGCTTGGTCGGTAGGGGTGTCCTTGTCTCATCGCGCACCAGCGACTCCTGTGGCGGGCTGGGCGCAGTGTGCTCTAACCAAGGTGGCCAGGTGCACGGTGTCTCCTCCGGCTCATTGGTGCGGCTGGCTTCCGGGTTGGATGTACGCTGTGTTAAGAAGCAGTGCGGCTTGGTTGGGTTGTGTATCGGAGGACGCATGACTTTCAACCTTCGTCTCTCCCGAGCCCGTACGGGAGTTGTAGCGATGAGACAAGATAGTAGCTACTACAACAATTGGATACCACGAAATTGGGGAGAAAAATTATTAAAATAAAAAATGGTCAAAGACTCCAGCCACCCAAGTCATAGACTGTTCTCGTTGCTACCGCACGGCAAGCGGTACTGCTGAACATAAGACTGCTGAACAATTGAACATTTAATCAAATATGCCACTGGGACTATTTGCATTGACCCCCTTTGTTTTTACACTGCTGCTATTCACTGTTTATTATCTATGCATATTCACTTTACCCCTACCTGTACAAATTACCTCGACTAACCTGTACCCCTGCACATTGACTCGGTACTGGTATCCCCTGTATATAGCCTCGTTATTGTTATTTTATTGTGTTACTTTTTTCTTTCTTTTTTTCTTTCGTTTATTTAGTCAATATTTTCTTAACTCTATTTTCTTAAAACTGCATTGTTGGTTAAGTGCTAGTAAGTAAACATTTCACTTGAATACACCTGTTGTATTTGGCTCATGTGACCAGTGGCGACCTGTCATTCATGATATATAATTTTTTTGTGGGGGGAGCTTGCTGTTTTGCATGTTATTTTTGCATTAATACGTGTCACATATCAGTTTGCAAAGAATGTAAAATAATACATATATCATTGAGTTAATTAATCAGCATACAAACATGGTCTCTTTTTTGTTTTCTTGAGTAAGGCAGCTCCAAAATGCAGGTGTTTCAGCCTAGCTCCATGCTTTCTGTGGTGGTGGGGCAAGCCAGCAGAAAATACGGAGCGTTGCACCATGATTGGCTTAGTGTTCTGTCACTCATGGGGACACTACGTCACTGCCAAGTCTAAGGGTAGAGCTAGAAAATTCTATTCCCTTAGGTGCCTCCATAGAGTTGCCATCCAAGATGGCGTAGCAGTAAGTCGTCCTGTCGTGTCGTGTCCCTGTATATTTTGTTTATATTTTGTTTATTTTTCGTTTTTTACATATTTTTCGTCTTTTACATAGCTATCCCTTTAAAAACATTTTGCTAAACCTAAGCTTCCAAATACGCTGGATCTTCACAACTAGCTATCTAGCTAAACCGCAACCCTGGACGACTACCCCTGGCTAGCGTTTCCACCCACTTAGCTTGAAGCTAGCCCGGCCTGCGCTACCACCGTAGCATACTCCTGAGCTACAATACCCGGGCCCACGACCGGTCTATCGATGTCACCGCATGAAGAGGAATAAACAGACTCACCCCATCGCGACGTCCCCCAAAGGCTAACTCTCTAGCCCTCGCTATCTCCCTGCTTGCTAATTCGGCCTGCTAACTGCTAGCTTGTCCAGCTCCGGTCCGCTAACTGCTACCTTGTCTAGCCCGGGCCTACAAACTGTTAGCTTGTTAGCACAGGCCTGCTAACCGCCTGAATCGCCGCGTCCCAAACGCCCACCGGACCCATATTTACTTTCTATCTCTTTTGACTTTTAATTTGTTTATACCTTCCGGAAACCTGCCTCACCCAATGTGATATGGAATCGCTATTATTTTTTATTTATTTTTAGAACACACTCAAGAACCTCCAGAAGCTAACCAGCTAACTAGCTACAAGCTATTTAGTCATTGTTCGTTTTTTTAACCTGGATAACACTCGCCAGTCCAGCTTCCCTTCCCCATCCACCGCTGCCCCCTGGACACTGATCTCTTGGCTACTTAGCTGATGCACGCTGGACTGTCCATAAATCACGGTACTCCATTCTGCTTGTTTGTTTTATCTGTTGGCCCCGTTGCCTAGTCTACGCCATTTTACCTGCTGTTGTTGTGCTAGCTGATTAGCTGTTGTCTCACCTACTGTTTTAGCTAGCTTTCCCAATTCAACACCTGTGATTACTGTATGCCTCGCTGTATGTCTCTCTCAAATGTCAATATGCCTTGTATACTGTTGTTCAGGTTAGTTATCATTGTTTTAGTTCACAATGGAGCCCCTAGTTCCACTCTTCATACCCCTGATAACTCCTTTGTCCCACCTCCCACACATGCGGTGACCTCACCCATTACTACCAGCATGTCCAGAGATACAACCTCTCTCATCATCACCCAGTGCCTGGGCTTACCTCCGCTGTACCCGCACCCCACCATACCCCTGTCTGCGCATTATGCCCTGAATATATTCTACCATGCCCAGAAACCTGCTCCTCTTATTCTCTGTCCCCAACGCTCTAGGCGACCAGTTTTGATAGCCTTTAGCCGCACCCTCATACTACTCCTTCTCTGTTCCGCGGGTGATGTGGAGGTAAACCCAGGCCCTGCATGTCCCCAGGCACCCTCATTTGTTGACTTCTGTGTTCGAAAAAGCCTTGGTTTCATGCATGTCAACATCAGAAGCCTCCTCCCTAAGTTTGTCTTACTCACTGCTTTAGCACACTCTGCTAACCCTGATGTCCTTGCTGTGTCTGAATCCTGGCTCAGGAAGGCCACCAAAAATTCAGAGATTTCCATACCCAACTATAACATCTTCCGTCAAGATAGAACTGCCAAAGGGGGAGGAGTTGCAGTTTACTGCAGAGATGGCCTGCAAAGTAATGTCATACTTTCCAGGTCCATACCCAAACAGTTCGAACTACTAATTTTGAAAATTACTCTCTCCAGAAATAAGTCTCTCACGGTTGCCGCCTGCTACCGACCCCCCTCAGCTCCCAGCTGTGCCCTGGACACCATTTGTGAATTGATCGCCCCCCATCTAGCTTCAGAGTTTGTTCTGTTAGGTGACCTAAACTGGGATATGCTTAACACCCCGCCAGTCCTACAATCTAAGCTAGATGCCCTCAATCTCACACAAATCATCAAGGAACCCACCAGGTACAACCCTAACTCTGTAAACAAGGGCACCCTCATAGACGTCATCCTGACCAACTGGCCCTCCAAATACACCTCCGCTGTCTTCAACCAGGATCTCAGCGATCACTGCCTCATTGCCTGTATCCGCTACGGAGCCGCAGTCAAACGACCACCCCTCATCACTGTCAAACGCTCCCTAAAACACTTCTGTGAGCAGGCCTTTCTAATCGACCTGGCCCGGGTATCCTGGAAGGACATTGACCTCATCCCGTCAGTTGAGGATGCCTGGTCATTCTTTAAAAGTAACTTCCTCACCATTTTAGATAAGCATGCTCCGTTCAAAAAATGCAGAACTAAGAACAGATACAGCCCTTGGTTCACCCCAGACCTGACTGCCCTCGACCAGCACAAAAACATCCTGTGGCGGACTGCAATAGCATCGAATAGTCCCCGTGATATGCAACTGTTCAGGGAAGTCCGGAACCAATACACGCAGTCAGTCAGGAAAGCTAAGGCCAGCTTCTTCAGGCAGAAGTTTGCATCCTGTAGCTCCAACTCCAAAAAGTTCTGGGACACTGTGAAGTCCATGGAGAACAAGAGCACCTCCTCCCAGCTGCCCACTGCACTGAGGCTAGGTAACACGGTCACCACTGATAAATCCATGATTATCGAAAACTTCAATAAGCATTTCTCAACGGCTGGCCATGCCTTCCGCCTGGCTACTTCAACCTCGGCCAACAGCTCTGCCCCCCCCGCAGCTCCTCGCCCAAGCCTCTCCAGGTTCTCCTTTACCCAAATCCAGATAGCAGATGTTCTGAAAGAGCTGCAAAACCTGGACCCGTACAAATCAGCTGGGCTTGACAATCTGGACCCTCTATTTCTGAAACTATCTGCCACCATTGTCGCAACCCCTATTACCAGCCTGTTCAACCTCTCTTTCATCTCGTCTGAGATCCCCAAGGATTGGAAAGCTGCCGCAGTCATCCCCCTCTTCAAAGGGGGAGACACCCTGGACCCAAACTGTTACAGACCTATATCCATCCTGCCCTGCCTATCTAAGGTCTTCGAAAGCCAAGTCAACAAACAGGTCACTGACCATCTCGAATCCCACCGTACCTTCTCCGCTGTGCAATCTGGTTTCCGAGCCGGTCATGGGTGCACCTCAGCCACACTCAAGGTACTAAACGACATCATAACCGCCATCGATAAAAGACAGTACTGTGCAGCCGTCTTCATCGACCTCGCCAAGGCTTTCGACTCTGTCAATCACCATATTCTTATCGGCAGACTCAGTAGCCTCGGTTTTTCGGATGACTGCCTTGCCTGGTTCACCAATTACTTTGCAGACAGAGTTCAGTGTGTCAAATCGGAGGGCATGCTGTCCGGTCCTCTGGCAGTCTCTATGGGGGTGCCACAGGGTTCAATTCTCGGGCCGACTCTTTTCTCTGTGTATATCAATGATGTTGCTCTTGCTGCGGGCGATTCCCTGATCCACCTCTACGCAGACGACACCATTCTATATACTTTCGGCCCGTCTTTGGACACTGTGCTATCTAACCTCCAAACAAGCTTCAATGCCATACAACACTCCTTCCGTGGCCTCCAACTGCTCTTAAACGCTAGTAAAACCAAATGCATGCTTTTCAACCGGTCGCTGCCTGCACCTGCATGCCCGACTAGCATCACCACCCTGGATGGTTCCGACCTAGAATATGTGGACGTCTATAAGTACCTAGGTGTCTGGCTAGACTGCAAACTCTCCTTCCAGACTCATATCAAACATCTCCAATCGAAAATCAAATCAAGAGTCGGCTTTCTATTCCGCAACAAAGCCTCCTTCACTCAAGCCGCCAAGCTTACCCTAGTAAAACTGACTATCCTACCGATCCTCGACTTCGGCGATGTCATCTACAAAATGGCTTCCAACACTCTACTCAGCAAACTGGATGCAGTCTATCACAGTGCCATCCGTTTTGTCACTAAAGCACCTTATACTACCCACCACTGCGACTTGTATGCTCTAGTCGGCTGGCCCTCGCTACATATTCGTCGCCAGACCCACTGGCTCCAGGTCATCTACAAGTCCATGCTAGGTAAAGCTCCGCCTTATCTCAGCTCACTGGTCACGATGGCAACACCCATCCGTAGCACGCGCTCCAGCAGGTGTATCTCACTGATCATCCCTAAAGCCAACACCTCATTTGGCCGCCTTTCGTTCCAGTACTCTGCTGCCTGTGACTGGAACGAATTGCAAAAATCGCTGAAGTTGGAGACTTTTATCTCCCTCACCAACTTCAAACATCAGCTATCTGAGCAGCTAACCGATCGCTGCAGCTGTACATAGTCTATTGGTAAATAGCCCACCCTTTTCACCTACCTCATCCCCATACTGTTTTTATTTATTTACTTTTCTGCTCTTCTGCACACCAATATCTCTACCTGTACATGACCATCTGATCTTTTATCACTCCAGTGTTAATCTGCAAAATTGTAATTATTTGCCTACCTCCTCATGCCTTTTGCACACATTGTATATAGACCCCCCCTTCGTTTTCTACTGTGTTATTGACTTGTTAATTGTTTACTCCATGTGTAACTCTTTGTTGTATGCTCACACTGCTATGCTTTATCTTGGCCAGGTCGCAGTTGCAAATGAGAACTTGTTCTCAACTAGCCTACCTGGTTAAATAAAGGTGAAATAAAATAAAATAAAAAATAATAAAAGTTATAGTGCAATTCATGTATTGTTTAGTGTTGTATTTTATAGTGGCTTTGTTGGCATGCATCCACTTTTTTTTTGCCCTACCAAGATTTACATGCCAAAATCGTCACTACATGTGATAAATAACATTTTATTTTATTAATTAAGAATTGTTATTGAAGTGTTTCCTGTAGCTGGTATATTGCCTCTTATTGGTGATCGATAGCCCCATCTAGTGGTCTCTTTAGCTTCATACTCTATTACAATCCTGTGTTATTTATTCAGAGGAAATGTTCACATGGTTTATGTCAAAGCAATGATTGATGATATTTCTCTGTCCGCATTTCTACCTTTTGTATATAATCTAGAACATGCATTATGTTGTACTAGGTACAGATTTATTGATTTTCTGTCTTGCTTGAGCATATGCAATTATCCTTGAAATGGAAGCCAGGTGTGAGTGCTGCTGAAGATTTACACTGAGGATGGCCTGAGACCAAAACGTTTGTTTTGTTTTCACATTACATTTATGATTTTTTGGGGCATCATGATGTTCTAATAAAAATCTTTATTTTGCATTCAAGCCTCAGTTCTGGATTTATTATTTTTCTCAACAGTGTGCGGGTCTCCATCTCTTTCAGATCAGAGAGGAAATCACACAATGCATTCATGTCACACGAACTTCGCTTCAACTTTAGGGTCTCCTTCAAGGTGGTGGAAAAAGTACTCAGTTGTCATACTTGTGTAAAATTAAAGATACCTTAATAGAAAAGGACTCACGTAAAAGTCAGCCAGTAAAATACTACTTGAGAAAAGTCGAAAAGGATCTTGTTTTAAATGTACTTAAGTACAGGGATGGGGAAAACTACTAAATTGTCATACTTGAGTAAAAGTAAATGCTATATATCAAATATTTTCACATATGTTTTCAAAGGTGATCTGATTGGTCAAAAGACCAATTAATGGGGGAAAAAGATCACAATTGGGCTGCTTATCTAAACGTAGCCTTACAGAAACGTTTCCTCTGACAGTGTAAGTCAGCTGTTAACGGTCTTAGTCTTTGGCTTCGACATTGTTCTCCTGTGAGGAGTAGTGAGCTGCATTTTGTATGATTTCACCCACAATGCAGTGCGAAATCACTACCCACCTTTGGAATATACTATTATTCCCAGATAAGGGGAGAACATATTTTCTATTTACGTTATCTTATGATTTCAGACAATATTGCTCTCTCTTACTTTCGCTCTCTCTACCAATTAGTACTTTAATGCTAACACTTCACATGAAAAAGATTATATGTGTGTCATATTCCGTTTATTTCACAAAAGAATCGTTGTATATCTAATTTTGGATTCTCCTGTAGCTTTAATGGTACGGCCCTGTCCGTCCCTCGACTCTTCCTTTTTCTATTGCAGTAGCAGCCATGAGGTAAGCCAACCGACTTTGTGCGAGTCCAAATTGTCATATTTTTTATAAAATAAACATGAATTGCCCATTAAACGTTTACTAAGGTTGTCCCAACATTTTTACGCGACACTACCGTCAAAGTCCCTTAACAAATGTCATCTTGGAAAAGCTACATTTCATTTAAATGTGCCGCACGATGTTCCGAGCCAGGGAGGCCATGTTGTCGACCAAGATTTCTGAGACGAGGCTTTCAGGCCTAACGTTAAACAAATGCGAGTTAAACCCCTTTGCTATCATAGCTGACTAGATTACGATCGTTTAAAACACGTCTGATTCCCATATTGTTAGTATCAACGATATCCATGTTCCATATAATCTGAGTGTTGACATTTGGTCTACCACATTTTGTTAGCATTTGCCAGCTAACATTACCTACACCTACTTGGACACTGGTCTCCCGATTTTGACTGATTTTCCCCGGTGCTTTGTATTAGCGAACTGGTTACTTGTGTCTTGTAAGATTCAGTGTCAACCATGTCACTTTCTAAGAACCGTAACCGTGTGGATGATATTTAGCTATACGACTATAGTAGTTAACGTTACTAGCCCGACGTCGAGTAACGTTAGCCCAGTTGCAGCCAAGGTAACTCTTAGCCATTAGAGCTAGTTGGATGCTAATGACTAACAATGAACCCGGAGTTATAAAGGATAATATGATGATTCTGAGAATGGTTTCGCAAACTATGCTAAAATGTGTGATTAGCCCCTGTTCACACTACAAACATTTAAGTTATGTTGTTAGCAACATAGTTATGCGTTACACACAATGTAATGCGTTAGCTAACTTTTCATTTCTAACCCAGCATGCTCAGGCTTCAAAAGAGGCTTGCCTCCAGCGTCCTGCGCTGTGGCAAGAAGAAGGTATGGCTGGACCCCAACGAGACCAATGAGATTGCTAACGCCAACTCCCGTAAGGATTCAGCCAATTTGTGTTTTGCACATTATTCTGGTACTATGTGATGAAGTTAATGTAGCCTGTGCATAATCTACCCAGTAGTTGACTGAATATTGATATTTTTTTTGCTGTAAATTCACCTGCTTTGTCTAAACCCTATTTTCTGTCCCCCCCCCAGGCCAGCAGATCCGTAAACTGGTAAAGGATGGTCTTATCATCCGCAAGCCAGTCACGGTGCACTCTCGTGCACGCTGCCGCAAGAACACGCTGGCGCGTCGCAAGGGAAGGCACACAGGAATCGGTGAGTGAATGCTGTAGTAGCTATATCGACTAGTGATGTTTTTATTTACGTAACTGATTTTTACTAAAAACAGGATTGTGAATTATGGGGTGTATTAATCTCAGGCACAATCCTTTCCTCTGCTCACCCTACCAGGTAAGAGAAAGGGTACAGCCAACGCCCGTATGCCAGAGAAGCTGTCTTGGATGCGTCGCATGAGAATCCTGCGTCGTCTTCTCCGTCGCTACAGGGAGTCCCATAAGATTGACAGGCACATGTAAGTTCTCCACATCCACCCTCGAGTATACAGATTCACAAGGCATAGCAACTCCTATTGTGTCCATTTCAAGGATGTCTCTTGCACATGGATTATGTTGAACTAGCTAACTCTACTAGCCTAGGCTGAACTTGCTAGCGATAATGGCTAACAATCAACCGAGTTATAATGGTAAAAATGTTTCCTGAGAATGGTTTTGCAAACTTTGTTGAAATTTGATGCCATTTTTCTCTTGGCTATCTGATTAACCCCTGTTCAAATTCCTATTTGATTTAGGAAGGAATTTCAAATGTAGTTCATTAATTGCTCAATTATTCATTTTGTATTTATTGAATTGTTTAAAGTGTGTATTGTAGATTAATTTGCTCATCTTGTTTTGCCCCTTCCCCGCAGGTACCACAGTCTCTACCTTAAGGTGAAGGGTAATGTGTTCAAGAACAAGCGTATCCTCATGGAGCACATCCACAAGCTGAAGGCAGACAAGGCCCGCAAGAAGCTTCTGTGGTAAGTCTAAAACCAAAACTACAACTCCCATCTGCCTTGGACTTTTCTATGTGCAATGTTTTGTATTAGTGGAGAAGGAACTGAAAGCAGATCTTTATATGGGAGTGTTTATAGATGGTAAGATGTACATTTGTGTTCAGCCAAAAGATAAGTTGGTGTTTGACCACTTTTCTCTCTGCAGTGACCAGGCTGAGGCCCGTCGTTCCAAGACAAAGGAGGCCCGTAAGCGCAGAGAGGAGCGCCTGGCAGCAAAGAAAGAGGAGATCATCAAGACCCTGTCAAAGGAGGAGGAGACCACCAAGAAGTAAACAGTTTCTTGTCCCTGGCATGCACCTCCTGCCCTTCCCTCTGTCAAGTGATGACAATAAAAAGTGTATGAAAGACAACCCTGTCTCCTGAGTCCACTCTTACTTGATCACACCTGTGATGTACACTACCTGACATGGTTTCATGGGTTTATCAATTGTGAACTGTCATTGGATTACTTCTATTTACAAGGATATAACCTCTCCTACACAATGACATTGTGTGATCTCACTGTTTTTCCTCAGTCCAGACTTTTCAAAAAGCTTGTAGGAAATTGACAGGACAAGCCTTACATGACCTTACATTTGCTGTATGACGAGCTAAGAATCTTTATTTTTATTAACTTGTGAATCCACATTGAGCTATGAGGACAGTTGGTAAAACTCTCGTCACATGTGCCACAAGGTGTTAGAATGTGATAAGTGTTGGTGATATTCAAGTGGTTTGGATATGCAGGGTGTGGTTGTATGTGGTACCCTTTATTGTCTGACAGTATCCCTACCCTTTTCAAATTTTATTAGTCACATACACGTGGTTAGCAGATGTTAATACGAATGTAGGGCAATGCTTGAGTCTTTCAACAGTACAGCACTATCTACAAATTCCGCAACTACCCAATACACCTAAGTAAAGGAATGGAATAAGAATGTACTTTTCAGCTGTACAATAGCTGACTCATCTAAAGCCAATGGTGAAATTGTTTATTTGAAATTATCAAACATGTGCAAGTACAAAATGAAAAGCTGTATGACTTGTGCACTATCAATCATTTTAGTGGGGTTTCCTCTGGAATAAGCTATCATTACATCAACCCTGGTAGGACTACCTGTTCCACAAAACAGATCCTGTAAAATCATTGCTACGATCTCGTGGTCACTGTGGCACCTACTTCGCAACACTAGTCAGTCTATGACTCCCATTGTGTTATGGGATTTTTATCTATAATGACTAAATGAGGTATACTGCACTATAACTGGCAAGAATTCTACCGTCTTGTAGTATTAATGTTTGGTCATTAGGAAGGGGTTATATGGCATGTAGCTAGGAAGAAAGGAATGTATGTGGAGATAAGAGGACGGGGAGGGCTCCTCCAGGGTTATGGTGTCTGGGGGAGCCTGGAACTGTCAGCTGAGGGGTTATAAACTGTGGTTGGACTGAGAAAATCCATGTTGGTGTGTATGTATGTGCGTCGTTTAGGATGGTAGAAGAAGGAATGTATTTGTGAAAACTTGAGAGCTCTCGCAAATAAATTGGAAGCCTGCCTCTGTCGTCTGAAGGTAGTACGCCGAAAACCGTGCACCGGCCGGTCTTAACCCGTTATTTAAAGACCTGGCCCCTGAAAATTGGGGTTTAAAAAAACAGGCCGAGATATATATAAATATATCTAAGGTTGACAGAGACGGTGACGGAATCTCACGAACATTGCTTTTCCCAGCCTACAAACAAGCTCAGTAAAACTTTATTTGGGGAATTGACGGACGGGCTACATTTGGAGAAATATGGTTAATGACTCTTGTGTGGTTTGGGCGTTGATTTAAAAAAATCCATGGGGCATTCTGATCTGGTGACCTGTCTTTAGAATGTTGTGTAGAGAACCCTGATATAGGTAGTGTCCTATGCAATTGGAAGACAGGAATTTGATATAGAAGCCACCTAGGAAGGGAAAAGTCCTCAGCGACTTAGGTCCGAAACGACTTAGGTTATCTGCACTACCAATGTAAACTAATTAATATTGAGATCTAAGGTGGAACCTGATCAAGAGTATATTAGTGGGTCAATTAAGAGACGAGATATAGGGGGCTATTACAAATGAATGTATACTATTTGTGAACCTAGGGAAACTAACGGAAAGGAGGTATATACGTAGATTGTGAGAATATACCGTAGGACAAAATTATAGTAAGAATATCAGCAAGGGAAAGGTTCATTAACACGTCAAGAGTCATAAGGAACGATAATTCGCTCACGTGTGAGACCTAATAATTTATCAAGAGTCACAATAGTAACTATTCCTAAATTCTGATAGAAGAGAGCGAGATTAATGAGAATCCTCGCTGAGGAAAAGCTTGGGCTTTTAAATTAGGGCTATTTGTTTTGTCTCGGTGCTGGATTTTACGAATACAGACAATTGTAAAAATAGGTTTATTTTGCGAAGAGTCTTCGCTATCCAAATAGCATGTGTGGTTCGGTGGTAAAATTCTCACGGGAGGCCCGGGTTCAGTTCCCGGGAAATGCTTTTACTAAAATCAGAGTTTTTGATTGTATTTAAACTATTTGTATGTTTTGCCTAGAAAGTTTAGTCGCTAGTGTTTGTATATGATGTAAACTGAACGTTTTAAATAGTTTGTTTGGTTCAAATTGAAAGACTAATTCATTCAACTTAAAATAAGGGCGAAGCGAATTTTGATGCAAGAAGATGTCTGTTTGAATAATGTATTGGGAATGGAGTCGTAATTAAAATGCTGAAAGTAAGGAAGAGAGTTAGTTGCTGTGTTGGCTACAAATTTTCAGGGTAAATTGCTAGAGGCAGGTAGATTGTTGTGGAATAACGTAAAACTGCGTCATTACATTAGATATACAATAACATTACTCAAATTGTTTTGACCGTTGTTCAGATACAATCTTTTCTGTACTTCTGGCAGTACAATTTTGATTGAGAGATGTTGATTGATGTTGTCCAACATTTGTGATAAATTGGGGTTTGGTTTATCGAATCCGTACGTACTACTGCTGCTGCAGACAGCCAACAATAATTTGCAATTCATTGAAAGTCGCTGCGGCTTGGGCTGGGCTGAACGCCTGTTAATGACATCACTCACAATGCACTTTTGTCGACACGGCACCGATGTTGTGACTGAGGGTGACAGAGAAAATTGTTTGTGTCATTTAGAAGGAAAATGCGTGCATTACTGCTTTGAGTCACTTTTCAGAAGTTGATAAAAATGTCCAAATACATTTTTCCAAATACATTTGTAAAAGTAGCTGTATATCGTCAGGGTAGTCTGAAAAGATGCTAAAACTAGCAACAAAATCGCGAGGTGGCCATCATTGATTGGTGGCGTTCATTGGGCTATATTTGGCTGTAAGAAAGGGAGATCTGAATGTTTGAACCGTAAAACATTGTGGGTTGTGCCATGGCGGAGATCTTTGTGGGCTATACTCAGCCTTGTCTCAGGATGGTAAGTTGGTGGTTGACGGTATCCCTCTAGTGGTGTGGGGGCTGTGCTTTGGCAAAGTGGGTGGGGTTATATCCTTCCTGTTTGGCCCTGTCCGGGGGTGTCCTCGGATGGGGCCACAGTGTCTCCCGACCCCTCCTGTCTCAGCCTCCAGTATTTATGCTGCAGTAGTTTATGTGTCGGGGGGCTAGGGTCAGTTTGTTATATCTGGAGTACTTCTCCTGTCCTATTCGGTGTCCTGTGTGAATTTAAGTGTGCTCTCTCTAATTCTCTCTTTCTCTCTCTCGGGGGACCTGAGCCCTAGGACCATGCCTCAGGACTATCTGACATGATGACTCCTTGCTGTCCCCAGTCCACCTGGCCGTGCTGCTGCTCCAGTTTCAACTGTTCTGCCTTATTATTATTATTGGACCATGCTGGTCATTTATGAACATTTGAACATCTTGGCCATGTTCTGTTATAATCTCCACCCGGCACAGCCAGAAGAGGACTGGCCACCCCACATAGCCTGGTTCCTCTCTAGGTTTCTTCCCAGATTTTGGCCTTTCTATGGAGTTTTTCCTAGCCACCGTGCTTCTACACCTGCATTGCTTGCTGTTTGGGGTTTTAGGCTGGGTTTCTGTGCAGCACTTTGAGATATCAGCTGATGTACGAAGGGCTATATAAATACATTTGATTTGATAATGTATTCTGGTGGTAATTGATTCTTGGTTTGTTTATTTGTTTACTGTTTATTGTAGATTTTAGGTGTTGATTTTACTTAATTTAACACAGTATTATCTGATGTGTTTTGAGTAGGATTCCTTCTTCCGGGACAGATGGAATTTTTTGTTGAATGCCTGGGATTGAATTGCTGATTTCTTACACTGAGAAATGTACTGCATTTGCGACAGAGGAAAAAAGTATTACATTTAGATAGTAATGATATCAGGATAGTTGTATCTAAGGGTAGCATGTTCACTTAAGCATACATATACATTGACGTTGATTAAAACTTCTGATTAATGATTTGAGGTAAAGAGGAATTATCATTAGGTTTGGAGAACTGGAATCAATAGGATCCGGGGGTCAATCTCTCTGATGAAAATTCCCTAACCCTGTCATTTCATCCCTGTGTTTGTTCATAGAAGTGGAAGTGTGTCTGGCCTCTAGCTGATGATGTGTTCTCTGGGAGAGGGTGGGGCTTTACAGGTATGCTGGCCGTCCTGAGCTATCTGATTGTGGGAGCCATATTCCTGATACACCATGAACCCCCAAGGAGGCCGAAAAGGGTAACTGGATTCATATGGGAGATGAGGGAAATTTGATTTTACCAAAGCATCTTAGGAGTTCACTGAAACTGAATAGTAAGGAAGTGAGAGTGGAGTTGGGGAAGGATATCTCAGTTGTGTTCTATGTAGACCAATTGGGGTCCTTCACTCCTTGGCAGTCTAGAACAATGGGTCTCTGGGGAAGGTATTTGTGTAAACCACAGTGTAATTCATGGAATCAAGTCATAGCTCACTGAGAAGGGTGGCTATGCAAACCCACACACTCAATATGGGAACAGATGGAGTTTAGTAAAGGTGGGAGTTTTGGGCTGTTTTCCGGAGCAGGGGTGGTATTGTATAAAGGTATCAATTACCATTAAAACTGTAAAGATCCAGGATCTTGGATTATGGTATATTGGTTTTGATCAGTCTTTAACGGATTATATGGTACCATTCCAGGTGACAGAGGTAAAAGCTGGTAAGGATACTATGGGCAGCCAGAGTTTAATCAGTTTCCATAACACAACTGGTAATCCTAGTGTAATCATCCAGGGCCAAGGACCGGTGCAAATAGTTCAGACAAAAGACTTTAAAGAAGTGATAGAGTTGGAGACTGGGTTTAGAGAATCCAACCTCTGGTTAGAGTCAATTCAATATACGGCCAGATCAGTAGCTAAAGAAGAATGCTATGCCTGTGCCACAGGATGGTATGAGAAGGAATGTATTTGTGAAAACTTGTGAGCTCTCGCAAATAAATTGGGATCTGATCAATTGTGAGCTGGGAATTCTGTCTGTTTTATTTAAGACCAGAACTTTACAACCTCTGGGTATCAGACAGATAAATATAATTGGAATTTATGAACACTGATTAAATAATTACATGACACATTGTTAGCCAAATATGATTATGTATCAGTTGGGCAACTTTTCTATGCCATTTGAGAATTGTGGCCATATTTTAATTTACTAGGCAAGTTGGTGAAGAACAAATCTTATTTACAATGACGATCTAGGAACAGTGACGGCCTGAACTGCCTTGTTCAGGGGCAGTACGACAGATTTTTACCTTGTCAGCTCGAAGAGTCCATCTAGCAACCGTTTGGTTACTGGCCGAATACTAACCACTAGGCTACCTGCCGCCCATAGAATGTTTCTTTATGGGAAGAGGAGGGGATCATGGAGCGTATATTCAAATAGCCATTTTAATTTAGGATAAAACAAAATGGGTCAGACCTTTTTACAGTGGGGCAAAAAAGTATTTAGTTAGCCACCAATTGTGCAAGTTCTCCCACTTAAAAAGATGAGAGAGGCCTGTAATTTTCATCGTAGGTACACTTCAAGTATAACAGACAAAATGAGAAAAAAAATCCAGAAAATTAAATTGTAGGATTTTTAATGAATTTATTTGCAAATTATGGTGGAAAATAAGTATTTGGTCACCTACAAATAAGAAAGATTTCTGGCTCTCACGGACCTGTAACTTCTTCTTTAAGAGACTCCTCTGTCCTCCACTCGTTACCTGTATTAATGGCACCTGTTTGAACTTGTTATCAGTATAAAAGACACCTGTCCACAACCTCAAACAGTCACACTCCAAACTCCACTATGGCCAAGACCAAAGAGCTGTCAAAGGACACCAGAAACAAAATTGTAGACCTGCACCAGGCTGGGAAGACTGAATCTGCAATAGGTAAGCAGCTTGGTTTGAAGAAATCAACTGTGGGAGCAATTATTAGGAAATGGAAGACATACAAGACCACTGATAATCTCTCTCGATCTGGGGCTCCACGCAAGATCTCAAAATGATCACAAGAATGGTGAGCAAAAATCCCAGAACCACACGGGGGGACCTAGTGAATGACCTGCAGAGAGCTGGGACCAAAGTAACAAAGCCTACCATCAGTAACACACTACTCCGCCAGGGACTCAAATCCTGCAGTGCCAGACGTGTCCCCCTGCTTAAGCCAGTACATGTCCAGGCCCGTCTGAAGTTTGCTAGAGAGTATTTGGATGATCCAGAAGAAGATTGGGAGAATGTCATATGGTCAGATGAAACCAAAATATAACTTTTTGGTAAAAACTCAACTCGTCGTGTTTGGAGGACAAAGAATGTTGAGTTGCATCCAAAGAACACCATACCTACTGTGAAGCATGGGGGTGGAAACATCATGCTTTGGGGCTGTTTTTCTGCAAAGGGACCAGGACGACTGATCCGTGTAAAGGAAAGAATGTATCGTGAGATTTTGAGTGAAAACCTCCTTCCGTCAGCAAGGGCATTGAAGATGAAACGTGGCTGGGTCTTTCAGCATGACAATGATCCCAAACACACCGCCCGGGCAACGAAGGAGTGGCTTCGTAAGAAGCATTTCAAGGTCCTGGAGTGGCCTAGCCAGTCTCCAGATCTCAACCCCATAGAAAATCTTTGGAGGGAGTTGAAAGTCCGTGTTGCCCAGCAACAGCCCCAAAACATCACTACTCTAGAGGAGATCTGCATGGAGGAATGGGCCAAAATACCAGCAACAGTGTGTGAAAACCTTGTGAAGACTTAGAGAAAACTTTTGTTATTGACCAAATAGTTATTTTCCACCATAATTTGCAAATAAATTCATAAAAAACCTACAATGTGATTTTCTGGATTTTTTCCCCTAATTTCGTCTGTCATAGTTGAAGTGTACCTATGATGAAAATTACAGGCCTCTCTCATCTTTTTAAGTGGGAGAACTTGCACAATTGGTGGCTGACTAAATACTTTTTTGCCCCACTGTATGCTGATTTAGATGAACAATTATATTTTAAAGGTCAGCCTTACACTGCAATTTTAGATTTGATTCTTTTAGCAGACTCATGCAGAGTGACTTATAGTTATGCATATGTCACCTATGATTATATTTAGTCATTTTCCTGAATGAATGAAGACCAGTGAAAGATCTGTTCAATGATATGTCTAGTTGGCAAAATTTTAACGAACATGAAAGTGGTTTGGAGAGAGAAATCCTGTGGAGGTGGTTGAGCAACACTGGACTGTTACTGGCGCAGAGATGTCTGGAAAGGTAGGGGGGTAAGAAGACGGGATGGAGTAGAGTGGGAACAGTTGGAGGTAGAGTAGTGAGAGTAAAGGTTAAGAAGAGGAAGCATGAGGAGTCTTTGGAGTTCTTGTCGGAGGAGAGTTGCGATGAGGGATTTTCGGTTCGCAGTGTTGGACTGAGATAAGTGGAGTTCATGGTGTTGGTGAAATTTAAGGACGAGGATGGGGTCACTGCGGTGAGTCTGATCAAGTTGACCAGGGGATTTGGAGAGAAAAGTAGGAGAGGTTGATTCTGCCAAAGTTCTTCGTATGAGAAGGCTCACAAACTCAAGCAGGTATGTAAACGTGTGGTTGATAGTGGCATGCCGGATCAAACTGGAAGGGAGTTATTATAGAAGTTTAAGAAATTGTTAACATGAAAGAAATAAAGGACCACTTGAAGGGAGGCTCACTTATTGAGGCAAAATGCCTCCAGATGGATTAAAGAAATACTAATTACTAATTGAATGTATGTAAACTTCTGACCCACTGGGAATGTGATGAAAGAAATAAAAGCTTAAATAAATAATTCTCTCTGCTATTATTCTGACATTTCACATTCTTAAAATAAAGTGGTGATCATAGCTGACCTAGGACAGGGAATTAAATGTCAGGAATTGTGAAAAACTGAGTTTAAATGTATTTGGCTAAGGTGTATGTAAATTTCTGACTTCAACTGTATATAGTGCTGTTAAGTGTAGCGTCTGGATCACCAGTTCAGACATCTTTTAAAAAGCTAGATATAATCCAGGCCCAAGCCCAAAGAGTATGTTGTGAAGCACAAATGTTTTGCCGCAAGGGCAGGGTCCCCCGCAATCCAAACTCTCTTAGGCCCCCCCAAAAGGCTCAAGCTGGGCCCTATGATGTTACTGATTAAGCTTTCTTCACCCTCTACAGAAGTGGCCTGCTATGACGAGACTACTGAGGCAACGACTACTGCATCAGAACACCACGATGCTGACGCGACCAACGCTCCATGCCAAACAACTATGGACTCTAGTGGTGTGAGTGTGCCCCGGCCTGTCTTTCTGTTTTGTTTTACTTTTATCATCTAACCCCCTTTTTTTAATAATAAGAACGGTAAGTTTTGAGTACTTTAATACACTAGAAGTTAATTTGTCCAAATGACTTCAAATGGGGGTCTAGGTGCATAGTGTTTAAAACAGAAATTAATGCAAATACCTTCAAAAGGTGACTACTGTCGCCTCATATGAAACATTTAATCTAAAATGCTGGTATATAGAGCCAAATGGAAAATGTTAACTGTACAAATGCATTTGCTTGGCTAAGCTATTTACAAACATCACATCCACTCTGTGGCTCACTTATCTCCCCAGCGACTTCTCAAATGCTACTATTTTAGATATTTTTTTTGTCAGCACCCTTACTTCCCACGGCTATGCCCCCTGATACAATTTTTTGGGGGTCGTGAAAGGCCTATTATCATTGTCATATCTCCGTTGATCGTGCTGATGGAAGACCAGGTAAAGTAGGCGATGCAGTTTGGGGTGAACAATAACACTGACATACTGGACGGCCGTTGTCAGTTTGTTTGACAGACCAAAGCGTGGATCCTCAACGACAAGTGGAGGAGCATGTCGGCATCTGAAGTCTACAAGAAAAGACTGTTCGGAATTGTAGTGGATGAGGTCCATGTAGCCTATAAATAAATGATAAGTATTAGAGGTCGACCGATTAATCGGACTGGCCGATTAATTAGGGCCCATTTCAAGTTTTCATAACAATCGGAAATCGGTATTTTTGGGTGCCGATATCCGATTTAAAAAAAATATTTTTACATTTTTTTATACCTTTATTTAACTAGGCAGGTCAGTTAAGAACACATTCTTATTTTCAATGACGACCTAGGAACAGTGGGTTAACTGCCTTGTTCAGGGGCAGAATGACAGATTTTCACCTTGTCAGCTCAGGGGTTCCAAACTTGCAACTGTACAGTTAACTAGTCCAACGCTCTAACCATTGCACTCCATGAGGAGCCTGCCTGTTACGCGAATGTAGTAGAAGCCAAGGTAAATTGCTAGCTAGCATTAAACTTATCTTATAAAAAACAATCAATCATAATCACTAGTTATAACTACTAATCCAGTTTAGCAGGCAATATTAACCTGGTGAAATTGTGTCATTTCTCTTGCGTTCATTGCACGCAGAGTCAGGATATATGCAACAGTTTGGGCTGCCTGGCTCATTGTGAACTAATTTGCCGGAATTGTACGTAATTATGACATAACATGGAAGGTTGTGCAATGTAACAAGAATATTAAGACTTAGGGATGCCACCTGTTAGATAAAATACCGAAACGGTTCCATATTTCACTGAAATAATAAACGTTTTGTTTTCGAAATGATAGTTTCCGTATTCGATCATATTAATGACCAAAGGCCCGTATTTCTGTGTGCTATTATGTTATAATTAAGTCTGATTTGATAGAGCAGTCTGACTGAGCAGCAGCAGGCCCGTAATAATTCATTCAAACACCACTTTCGTGCGTTTTGCCAGCAGATCTTCGGAAGCACAGCGCTGTTTAAGACTTCAAGCCTATCAGCCTAATGGCTGGTGTAACTAATGTGAAATGGCTAGCTAGTTAGCTGGGTGTGCGCTAATACCGTTTCAAACGTCACTCGCTTTTAGATTTGGAGTAGTTATTCCTCTTGCACTGCAAGGGCCGCGGCATTTGTGGAGCGATGGGTAACGCTGCTTCGAGTGTGGCTGTTGTCGATGTGTTCCTGGTTCAAGCCCAGGTAGGGGCGAGGAGAGGGACGGAAGCTATACTGTTACACTGGCAATACTATAGTGCCTATAAGAACATCCAATAGTCAAAGGTATATGAAATACAAATGGTATAGAGAAATATGCCTATAAATACTATATTAATTACAACCTAAAACCTCTTACCTTGGAATATTGAAGTCTCATGTTAAAAGGAACCACCAACTTTCATATGTTCTCATGTTCTGAGCAAGGAACTTAAACGTTAGATTTTTTACATGGCACATATTTTACATGGCACACATTTTTACATGGCACATATTACTTTCTTCTCCAACACTTTGTTTTTGCCTTATTTAAACCAAATTGAACATGTTTCATTATTTATTTGAGGCTAAATTGATTTTATTTATGTATTATATTAAGTTAAAATAAGTGTTCATTCAGTATTGTTGTAATTGTCATTATTACAAATAAATAAATGTAAAAATATATATATATATCTGCCGATTAATCGGTATCGGCTTTTTTGGCCCTCCAATAATCGGTATCGACGTTGAAAAATCATAATCGGTCGACCTCTAATAAGTATGGCTGTGAAGGATGGCTAATGAAATGTCTAGGCTATTGTTATATCAAGGAAGATAGGGTTAAAAACCTTGCATATACACGTCTCATTTGCTATGGAACTAAAATAGTTAGCATTACTAACGTCAGTCATTAGACACTCATCAAGATTCTTTATCTGGTTTGTTTTATGCCTAATCAGGGGAGAGGGTTGAAAAGGAAAGCCAGCCTTTAGAGAGCTTCAAAAGGCTTGGAGAGCTACGGTCTCAACCAAGAAGGTTGAGTGAGTTTGTCACTACTCAAATTGCATAAAAAGTTATTGTTAACTTCCTGTCCTCTCCCTCGTTGGTCATTATAGTTTATTTGAATAGCTTAATATCTATTGAACTATTACTAAATATCTTTGCTGTGACTGCTTCCTGCTAAACTATCTGAAACCACACAACTCTGTTTTGATACTCAATAAAATAAAACTGTTATTTTAGGGAGAACCATTATGTGTACACAATGTTCCCCAACAAATATAATAATCCTGCTTTTGCTGTGTTTTCCAGGTACACCGGTGTTGGTAGTGATCTTGAGTCCAGACGCCTGTTAACAAAGATCCTGAATATGGCGAGGGCAACTCAAGTAGCTGTCAGTCCAAACATTAGGCTTGGACTGCGGCAGGTTCCTGCCAATGACCTGAACTGCCTTGATTTATTTCCTGTCATTCACTCGAGGTACTAGGAAAGGTGTTTGCTTATCTAAAAGCTGAGCTTGGGAAAATCCCTTGGGTTGACAAAGATCCTGAACATGAAGCTGAACACCTACTTATTGAGATGTATCATAGTAAAACTCTACCAAAGAACAAGACAAGAGTGGTGTCTTCTCTTAATGGGGATGGGAACTATAGAGTTGTTGTGGCAACAACATCCCTGGGAATGGGTTTGGATTTCCGTAACATTTCGCATGTTGTGATGTATGGCCCACCAGGGGATTTAGAGGATATACAGGACATTCGGAAAGTATTCAGACCACTTTACTTTTCCCACATTTTGTTACGTTACAGCCTTATTCTAAAATGGATCAAATATTTTTTCCCTCATCAATTTACACACAATACCCCATAATGACAAAGCAAAAACAGGGTTTGTAGAAATATTTGCAAATTTATTAAAAATAAAAAACTGAAATATTACATTTACATAAATATTCAGACCCTTTACTCAGTACTTTATTGAAGCACCTTTGGCAGTGATTACAGCCTCGAGTCTTCTTGCGTATGACGCTACAAACTTGGCACACCTGTATTTGGGGTTTTCTCCCATTATTCTCTGCAGATCCTCTCAAGCTCTGTTAGGTTGGATGGAGAGTGTTGCTGCACAGCAATTTTCAGGTCTCTCCAGAGATGTTCGATCGGGGTCAAGTCCGGGCTCTGGCTGGGCCACTCACTTGTCCCGGAGCAACTCCTGTGTTGTCTTGGCTGTGTGCTTAGGGTTGGAAGGTGAATGTGGTGGAATTATTGTAATCAAAAGGAGAGACTTTTAGATTTCTTCAAAACAATCCAACTTTATTACTTCATTACTGCAGTAATGAAGTAATGGAGTTGGTCAATGAGCTGGTTTGAGCCACAGAATGTAATAGCAAAGTCCATGACACACAACAGATGTATGGAATGGGTGACAAGGTAAAAAAAATTGTATGAAAGATACTAGAACATCACAGCAGACAGTATCTGGTGTTAAAAGAGTTCTAGCCCCCCAAATCCATACTGGAGCCATCTCACCCTGGTACCGTATGAAATCTGTGAATGTATTGTAATGTTTTTAAAATTGTATGAACTGCCTTAATTTTGCTGGAACCCAGGAAGAGTAATGGGGATGTGCTTGCTGGGGATCCATAATGAATCCAAATACAATACTTTCTGTCGCAAACGTAGTCAAATTCTCAGCATAAGGAATCGGTGATATTTGATCCCAGGCATTTAATAAAAAGTTGTTTGAGACTTGATCTCCTACGTCTCCCTTAACATACAGTCGGGCAAAAAAGTATTTAGTCAGCCACCAATTGTGCAAGTTCTCCAACTTAAAAAAATGAGAGAGGCCTGTAATTTTCATCATAGGTACACTTCAACTATGACAGACAAAATGAGGAAAAAAATCCAGAAAATCACATTGTAGGATTGTTAATGAATTTATTTACTCCATGCAGATCTCCTCTAGAGTAGTGATGTTTTGGGGCTGTTGCTGGGCAACACTGACTTTCAACTCCCTCCAAAGATTTTCTATGGGGTTGAGATCTGGAGACTGGCTAGGCCACTCCAGGACCTTGAAATGCTTCTTACGAAGCCACTCCTTTGTTGCCCGGGTGGTGTGTTTGGGATCATTGTCATGCTAAAAGACCCAGCCACGTTTCATCTTCAATGCCCTTGCTGATGGAAGGAGGTTTTCACTCAACATCTCACGATGCATGGCCCCATTCATTCTTTCCTTTACACGGATCAGTCGTCCTGGTCCCTTTGCAGAAAAACAGCCCCAAAGCATGATGTTTCCACCTCCATGCTTCACAGTAGGTATGGTGTTCTTTGGATGCAACTCAGCATTCTTTGTCCTCCAAACACGACGAGTTGAGTTTTTACCAAAAAGTTCTATTTTGGTTTCATCTGACCATATGACATTCTCCCAATCTTCTTCTGGATCATCCAAATGCTCTCTAGCAAACTTCAGACGGGCCTGGACATGTACTGGCTTAAGCAGGGGGACACGGCTGGCACTGCAGGATTTAAGTCCCTGGCGGAGTAGTGTGTTACTGATGGTAGGCTTTGTTACTTTGGTCCCAGCTCTCTGCAGGTCATTCACTAGGTCCCCCCGTGTGGTTCTGGGATTTTTGCTCACTGTTCTTGTGATCAATTTGACCCCACGGGGTGAGATTTGCATGGATTCCCAGATCGGGGGAGATTATCAGTGGTCTTGTATGTCTTCCATTTCCTAATAATTGCTCCCACTGTTGATTTCTTCAAACCAAGCTGCTTACCTATTGCAGATTCAGTCTTCCCAGCCTGGTGCAGGTCTACAATTTTGTTTCTGGTGTCCTTTGACAGCTCTTTGGTCTTGACCATAGTGGAGTTTGGAGTGTGACTGTTTGAGGTTGTGGACAGGTGTCTTTTATACTGATAACAAGTTCAAACAGGTGCCATTAATACAGGTAATGAGTGGCGGACAGAGGAGCCTCTTAAAGAAGAAGTTACAGGTCTGTGAGAGCCAGAAATCTTGCTTGTTTGTAGGTGACCAAATACTTATTTTCCACCATAATTTGCAAATAAATTCATTAAAAATCATACAATGTGATTTTATGGATTTTTTTTCTAATTTTGTCTGTCATAGTTGAAGTGTACCTATGATGAAAATTACAGGCCTCTCTCATCTTTTTAAGTGGGAGAACTTGCACAATTGGTGGCTGACTAAATACTTTTTTGCCCCACTGTACATACTGTAGGGGACTTTCATCAGTCCCGGAATAATCCTACTCAAAAAACTCATAATACAGTGTTTCATTTAGTGAAACTGACACCTAAAATAAACAATTAACAAACCCCTAACCCCTTTCCAGTAATCTAATAATTTCAACCTGTTGCATTAATTTAGTAAAAATATAAATCTGTTGTTTAACAAGTATAGAATCTTTAAAAAGTTGCTGCTGTCTCATCAGCATAATTGTCCAAACTAACCTGCAATCCACTTTAATGACTGGACACTGTTCCACGTAATGGAAACAGATTATAATGTTAGAATACATTAACTTCTGCTCAAATTCTCTGGTATTACTGTTGCTTGGTTTTATAGTTTAGGTAATCATAAATGATCACAGAACGTTTCCGATTAAACTATTCAGACCTCTACTGCAAATATCCCACTGAATCCCTTACAGCCCAGCAAGCACGACTAACTATTATATTCTTACCAGTAGCAAAGAAATATAACCCATTATCAAAAAACGTTCTGCGCTTACCTCTATCGTAAGGTTAAAAACAAACTTGACAATTATCTCTTCTCTTTCGGCTTCCTACTTATGAAATGTCCAAGACTTTAAAAGTAACATGTAATGCGCCAAATTTATAAAATACATCAGTCAATCCATAAGAAGAAGAAAAAAACATTTCGGTGTGAACAGTTCTATCGCAATTACCTATTCGCTATTATTAGAAATAATTAGATTTAGGTAACCGCCTCTTCTTTAATTCAGTTATTTAAATAGGACTCCATTCTCAATATGTTATTCCAGCAGACCATTCAGGTGACAGACAACGTGTTACATCGAAATCGGCTAGCTATTTATGTTGAATAAATTAGCCTTTCAATTTGAACTAAGCAAGCTGTTAAAACGTTCAGTATATATCTTAACAAACACTGGCGACTGCATCTGTCCTGGCAAAAAAATACCAATAGTTGAATTACCATCAGAAACCTAGATTTTAGTCAAAACAATAGATCCAATGCTATTGAAATCACAAAGAAATCCCGCAAATAACCCAATTTACAATTGTCTGTAGTCATAACACCAGGCACATAATAACGACACAATTCCCAGAAAATAGCCTTAATTAAAGGTCCAAGCGTTTCTCCGCAGAGCTTCTCACATGCGCAAAAGGAATAGATTACCATTCAACGCGTTAAATCGACATTCATTGACTAGGAAACAGATCTTGCGATTTTTATTAAAAACAGATTATGTTCTCATGCCACGTATTTCAATTATTTTACTACATCACATTAATGCCGCAATGATAATTAGTTTGGTGGATACCCTAGGCTTTGTAGGATGTTATAAATTACATTGAGATTCCATCTTAATTCGCTCTAATTTTATGGGAAAAGGTTTATTCAATAACTCTAGCAACTCCTCTCATACTGGGAAGACCCTATAGTCTGGGCTC
Organism: Oncorhynchus kisutch; assembly: GCF_002021735.2. Taxonomy (NCBI): domain Eukaryota; kingdom Metazoa; phylum Chordata; class Actinopteri; order Salmoniformes; family Salmonidae; genus Oncorhynchus; species Oncorhynchus kisutch. Next base: position 68,991,928 of record NC_034179.2, read on the forward strand.
CGTGAGGCGCAGGATGGACCTACTATCTGAGAGCCAAGGCTTCACTTCATCCAGGGGCAGGTAGGAACTGCAAAGCAGAAATATCCTCTACTGAAATGAGTGAAACGCTCCATACATGATTGTGACGGCCACTCCCTGCTCTGTCTCCTGGGATTTGCTGCGGTTACTCCCTGCAGGAGATTGGTGGGCGGAGTAGGTGAGGTGGGTGGAGCTGGGAGGGTCGTCAGTGCTGATGGGGCACACCTCTGAAAACTCAGCTGTGTCATAAAGCCACTGTGTCGTTTTTCCCCATTCAGCTAGAGATTCCTCTCTCCATGCATACCTTTGGTTGTTTCATTGTGGCTTTGGCAGTTGACACCTAATTTACTGACCTTCATGCCTCATCTGATTATTGTTGTGAGTGTTTACTTTATCAGTGAAATAAATACATTTTGTTATTCCTTTACTCAGCATGTGGTTTCCCATTTTTTGTTACAATCTTGAGCCAGGTTGTAACAATTAGTTATTAACATCATTATGCTCTCTATGAATAGCTGCTCTTTCAATGAACTCTCAGGTTCAACATCTCTGACTACTCTGCATTCATAAATCATATTTATATTTATTTTATTTCACCTTTATTTAACCAGGTAGGCCAGTTGAGAACAATTTCTCATTTACAACTTCAATCTGGCCAATATAAAGCAAAGCAGTGCAACAAAAACAACACAGAGTTACATATGGGATAAACAAACATACAGTCAATAACACAATAGAAAAACCTGTATACAGTGTGTGCAAATTAAGTAAGGAGGTAATAAATAGGCCATAATGGCAAAGTAATTACAAATGAGCAATTAACACTGGAGCGATAGATGTGCAGATAAGGATGTCCAAGTAGAAATACTGGTGTGCAAAAGAGCAGAAAAACAAAAATAAATATGGGATGAGGTAGGTAGTTGGTTGGATGGGCTATTTACAGATGGGCTGTGTACAGCTGCAGCGATCGGTAAGCTGCTCTGACAGCTGATACTTAAAGTTAGTGAGGGAGATATAAGTCTCCAACTTCAGTGATTTTTGCAATTTGTTATTAATGATCTTTATCTCCGCCAGTCCAAGACATGTAATGTGTTTTGCCTTTATCACGCCTGGTTTTGCATTTCACTTTTTCCAATGCAATGTATTATGGGCGTCACTGATAAACACACAGGTTCACAGGCACACGGATCTTCATCCAGTGTTCCCTATACAGCTTCTGGCCTTTCAACGTGGTCTCAGGGCAATTCGTATTATTCTGTACGTAAATCTGTGACACTGCATTTAGTATAATATGTTACGTTAGCTTACATTATGAATTTAATAGCGGTTGTACAATATCATACAAATTAGTGGATGTATAGTATCATATGTCTTCGTCGGTCATATAATAGCATAGCATAGGAATTGAATCACAAAACTTATCATACATATTGTACAATGTTTAGTATTGCATGTCTTTATCTGAGAACAGGTTGCTTGAGCCGCCTTAGGGGATCTAACAACAAAGGTTAGTAGAACTAAAACGACAAAGGTTAGGTACATTTACGTAGCAAGTTAGGTGAATTGGGTTAGGTTTAGAATTAGGGTTAGGGGAAGGGCTAGCTAAAATGCTACCATTGTCCTATGGATTGCTAGTCTGAACGGATTAAGCCCACCCATCCTCCCCCACCAACCTCCCTACTTTCGTTTCTGTCTCAAGTAACTAAACCTTTAGTTGGTATCATATATCTTGGAAATACGTAAAGTATGTTTCTTATGGCTCTCAGGCTGGTTCTCTGGCAATGACCTTGCAATCCAGGCCAGTCTCATAAAGCAGACACAGGCAGGGAGAGAGATAAGATGGAGCAGCTCTGGTCTGGTTTGAGTCACTCCAGGCTGCTCTACTAAGGCCAGTTCAGACCAGTTCAGCTCAGACCAGGGTCTAATGTAACAGGTGTATTCTCTCTCTCACAGCACACCCACTTACACTTATCAGGTGCTATGGGGAGAAGGTGGGTGGCACTGCCTGTGTGCATTCGTGTGTGCGTGCCTGTGTGTGTTTGTGAATGCACCGGAGGAGGCATATAGGATTATCAGCATTGTGTATGGATGATAATTTTTTTTTTATTTTTTTTATTTCACCTTTATTTAACCAGGTAGGCTAGTTGAGAACAAGTTCTCATTTGCAACTGCGACCTGGCCAAGATAAAGCATAGCAGTGTGAGCATACAACAAAGAGTTACACATGGAGTAAACAATTAACAAGTCAATAACACAGTAGAAAACAAAGGGGGGGTCTATATACAATGTGTGCAAAAGGCATGAGGAGGTAGGCAAATAATTACAATTTTGCAGATTAACACTGGAGTGATAAAAGATCAGATGGTCATGTACAGGTAGAGATATTGGTGTGCAGAAGAGCAGAAAAGTAAATAAATAAAAACAGTATGGGGATGAGGTAGGTGAAAAGGGTGGGCTATTTACCAATAGACTATGTACAGCTGCAGCGATCGGTTAGCTGCTCAGATAGCTGATGTTTGAAGTTGGTGAGGGAGATAAAAGTCTCCAACTTCAGCGATTTTTGCAATTCGTTCCAGTCACAGGCAGCAGAGTACTGGAACGAAAGGCGGCCAAATGAGGTGTTGGCTTTAGGGATGATCAGTGAGATACACCTGCTGGAGCGCGTGCTACGGATGGGTGTTGCCATCGTGACCAGTGAGCTGAGATAAGGCGGAGCTTTACCTAGCATAGACTTGTAGATGACCTGGAGCCAGTGGGTCTGGCGACGAATATGTAGCGAGGGCCAGCCGACTAGAGCATACAAGTCGCAGTGGTGGGTGGTATAAGGTGCTTTAGTGACAAAACGGATGGCACTGTGATAGACTGCATCCAGTTTGCTGAGTAGAGTGTTGGAAGCCATTTTGTAGATGACATCGCCGAAGTCGAGGATCGGTAGGATAGTCAGTTTTACTAGGGTAAGCTTGGCGGCTTGAGTGAAGGAGGCTTTGTTGCGGAATAGAAAGCCGACTCTTGATTTGATTTTCGATTGGAGATGTTTGATATGAGTCTGGAAGGAGAGTTTGCAGTCTAGCCAGACACCTAGGTACTTATAGACGTCCACATATTCTAGGTCGGAACCATCCAGGGTGGTGATGCTAGTCGGGCATGCAGGTGCAGGCAGCGACCGGTTGAAAAGCATGCATTTGGTTTTACTAGCGTTTAAGAGCAGTTGGAGGCCACGGAAGGAGTGTTGTATGGCATTGAAGCTTGTTTGGAGGTTAGATAGCACAGTGTCCAAAGACGGGCCGAAGGTATATAGAATGGTGTCGTCTGCGTAGAGGTGGATCAGGGAATCGCCCGCAGCAAGAGCAACATCATTGATATACACAGAGAAAAGAGTCGGCCCGAGAATTGAACCCTGTGGCACCCCCATAGAGACTGCCAGAGGACCGGACAGCATGCCCTCCGATTTGACACACTGAACTCTGTCTGCAAAGTAATTGGTGAACCAGGCAAGGCAGTCATCCGAAAAACCGAGGCTACTGAGTCTGCCGATAAGAATATGGTGATTGACAGAGTCGAAAGCCTTGGCAAGGTCGATGAAGACGGCTGCACAGTACTGTCTTTTATCGATGGCGGTTATGATGTCGTTTAGTACCTTGAGTGTGGCTGAGGTGCACCCATGACCGGCTCGGAAACCAGATTGCACAGCGGAGAAGGTACGGTGGGATTCGAGATGGTCAGTGACCTGTTTGTTGACTTGGCTTTCGAAGACCTTAGATAGGCAGGGCAGGATGGATATAGGTCTGTAACAGTTTGGGTCCAGGGTGTCTCCCCCTTTGAAGAGGGGGATGACTGCGGCAGCTTTCCAATCCTTGGGGATCTCAGACGAGATGAAAGAGAGGTTGAACAGGCTGGTAATAGGGGTTGCGACAATGGTGGCAGATAGTTTCAGAAATAGAGGGTCCAGATTGTCAAGCCCAGCTGATTTGTACGGGTCCAGGTTTTGCAGCTCTTTCAGAACATCTGCTATCTGGATTTGGGTAAAGGAGAACCTGGAGAGGCTTGGGCGAGGAGCTGCGGGGGGGGCGGAGCTATTGGCCGAGGTTGAAGTAGCCAGGCGGAAGGCATGGCCAGCCGTTGAGAAATGCTTATTGAAGTTTTCGATAATCATGGATTTATCAGTGGTGACCGTGTTACCTAGCCTCAGTGCAGTGGGCAGCTGGGAGGAGGTGCTCTTGTTCTCCATGGACTTCACAGTGTCCCAGAACTTTTTGGAGTTGGAGCTACAGGATGCAAACTTCTGCCTGAAGAAGCTGGCCTTAGCTTTCCTGACTGACTGCGTGTATTGGTTCCGGACTTCCCTGAACAGTTGCATATCACGGGGACTATTCGATGCTATTGCAGTCCGCCACAGGATGTTTTTGTGCTGGTCGAGGGCAGTCAGGTCTGGGGTGAACCAAGGGCTGTATCTGTTCTTAGTTCTGCATTTTTTGAATGGAGCATGCTTATCTAAAATGGTGAGGAAGTTACTTTTAAAGAATGACCAGGCATCCTCAACTGACGGGATGAGGTCAATGTCCTTCCAGGATACCCGGGCCAGGTCGATTAGAAAGGCCTGCTCACAGAAGTGTTTTAGGGAGCGTTTGACAGTGATGAGGGGTGGTCGTTTGACTGCGGCTCCGTAGCGGATACAGGCAATGAGGCAGTGATCGCTGAGATCCTGGTTGAAGACAGCGGAGGTGTATTTGGAGGGCCAGTTGGTCAGGATGACGTCTATGAGGGTGCCCTTGTTTACAGAGTTAGGGTTGTACCTGGTGGGTTCCTTGATGATTTGTGTGAGATTGAGGGCATCTAGCTTAGATTGTAGGACTGGCGGGGTGTTAAGCATATCCCAGTTTAGGTCACCTAACAGAACAAACTCTGAAGCTAGATGGGGGGCGATCAATTCACAAATGGTGTCCAGGGCACAGCTGGGAGCTGAGGGGGGTCGGTAGCAGGCGGCAACCGTGAGAGACTTATTTCTGGAGAGAGTAATTTTCAAAATTAGTAGTTCGAACTGTTTGGGTATGGACCTGGAAAGTATGACATTACTTTGCAGGCTATCTCTGCAGTAAACGGCAACTCCTCCCCCTTTGGCAGTTCTATCTTGACGGAAGATGTTATAGTTGGGTATGGAAATCTCTGAATTTTTGGTGGCCTTCCTGAGCCAGGATTCAGACACAGCAAGGACATCAGGGTTAGCAGAGTGTGCTAAAGCAGTGAGTAAGACAAACTTAGGGAGGAGGCTTCTGATGTTGACATGCATGAAACCAAGGCTTTTTCGAACACAGAAGTCAACAAATGAGGGTGCCTGGGGACATGCAGGGCCTGGGTTTACCTCCACATCACCCGCGGAACAGAGAAGGAGTAGTATGAGGGTGCGGCTAAAGGCTATCAAAACTGGTCGCCTAGAGCGTTGGGGACAGAGAATAAGAGGAGCAGGTTTCTGGGCATGGTAGAATATATTCAGGGCATAATGCGCAGACAGGGGTATGGTGGGGTGCGGGTACAGCGGAGGTAAGCCCAGGCACTGGGTGATGATGAGAGAGGTTGTATCTCTGGACATGCTGGTAGTAATGGGTGAGGTCACCGCATGTGTGGGAGGTGGGACAAAGGAGTTATCAGGGGTATGAAGAGTGGAACTAGGGGCTCCATTGTGAACTAAAACAATGATAACTAACCTGAACAACAGTATACAAGGCATATTGACATTTGAGAGAGACATACAGCGAGGCATACAGTAATCACAGGTGTTGAATTGGGAAAGCTAGCTAAAACAGTAGGTGAGACAACAGCTAATCAGCTAGCACAACAACAGCAGGTAAAATGGCGTAGACTAGGCAACGGGGCCAACAGATAAAACAAACAAGCAGAATGGAGTACCGTGATTTATGGACAGTCCAGCGTGCATCAGCTATGTAGCCAAGAGATCAGTGTCCAGGAGGCAGCGGTGGATGGGGAAGGGAAGCTGGACTGGCGAGTGTTATCCAGGTAAAAAAAAAACGAACAATGACTAAATAGCTTGTAGCTAGTTAGCTGGTTAGCTTCTGGAGGTTCTTGAGTGTGTTCTAAAAATAAATAAAAAATAATAGCGATTCCGTATCACATTGGGTGAGGCAGGTTTCCGGAAGGTATAAACAAATTAAAAGTCAAAAGAGATAGAAAGTAAATATGGGTCCGGTGGGCGTTTGGAACGCGGCGATTCAGGCGGTTAGCAGGCCTGTGCTAACAAGCTAACAGTTTGTAGGCCCGGGCTAGACAAGGTAGCAGTTAGCGGCCCGGAGCTGGACAAGCTAGCAGTTAGCAGGCCGAATTAGCAAGCAGGGAGATAGCGAGGGCTAGAGAGTTAGCCTTTGGGGGACGTCGCGATGGGGTGAGTCTGTTTATTCCTCTTCATGCGGTGACATCGATAGACCGGTCGTGGGCCCGGATATTGTAGCTCAGGAGTATGCTACGGTGGTAGCGCTGGCCGGGCTAGCTTCAAGCTAAGTGGGTGGAAACGCTAGCCAGGGGTAATCATCCGGGGTTGCGGTTTAGCTAGATAGCTAGTTGTGAAGATCCAGCGTATTTGGAAGCTTAGGTTTAGCAAAATGTTTTTAAAGGGATAGCTATGTAAAAAACGAAAAATATGTAAAAAAAACGAAAAATAAACTAAATATTAACAAAATATACAGGGACACGACACGACAGGACGACTTACTGCTACGCCATCTTGGATGGATCCATAATGAGTATGGATTGCATGATTATGAGTGTGATTGGCAGGTGGTTGTATTGTATTATTTCTTACATTGTTAGCATAGAAAATCTTAAGTGTTATTACATACAGCCGGGAAGAACTATTGGACATAAGAGCGACGTCAACTTACCAACATTACGACCAGGAATACGACTTTCCCGAAGTGGATCTGTTGTTCGGACCACCACCCAGGACATTGGATCTAATCCCAGTGGCCGACACAAAACAACGTCGCCACAGAAGAAGTAGACGGAGCGGCCTCTTGGTCAGACTTCCAAGGCGTGCACACCACCCACCGCTGCTGAGTATATTACTTGCCAATGTCCAGTCTCTAGACAACAAGGTAGACAAAATTAAGGCAAAGGTTGCCTTCCAGAGAGACTTCAGATATTGTAACATTTTCTGTTTCACGGAAACATGTCTCTCTTGGGATATGTTGTTGGAGTCAGTACAGCCACCATGTTTTTTCAAGCATCGCGCCAACAGAAATACACATCTCTCTGGGAAGAAGAAGGGTAGGGGTGTATGCTTCATGATTAATGACTCATGCTGTAATCATAACACCATACAGGAACTCAAGTCCTTTTATTCACCTGACCTAGAATTCCTTACAATCAAATGCCGACCGTACTATCTCCCAAGAGAATTCTCGTCTGTTATTGTCACAGACGTGTATATCCCCCCTCAAGCAGATACCAAGACACCCCTCAAGGAACTTCACTGGAAACCATATATCCTGAGGCTGCCTTTATTGTAGCCGGGGATTTTAACAAAACAAATTTGAGAACAAGGCTACCTAAATTCTATCAGTATATTGATTCTAGCACTCTTGTGGAAAATACACTGGATCACTGCTACTCTAACTTTCGCGATGCATACAAGGCCCTCCCTTCGGGCAAATCCAACCACGACTCCATTTTGCTCCTACCATCCTACAAGCAGAAACTCAAACAGGATGTACCCGTGACAAGAACCATTCAACTCTGGTCTGACCAATCGGAATCCACGCTTCAAGATTGTCTTGGTCACAAAACTGGGAAATGTTCTGGGCAGCCTCAGAGAATAGCATCGATTTATACACTGATTCGGTGAGTGAGTTTATAAGGAAGTGCATTGGAGATGTTGTACCTACTGTGATGACTAAAACCTACCCTAACCAGAAAAGGTGGATAGATGACGGCATTCGCACAAAACTGAAAGTGCGAACCACCGCATTTAACCATGGAAAGATGACTGGGAATATGTCAGAATATAAACAGTGTAGTTATTCCCTCGGCAAGGCAATAAAACAAGCGAAATGTCAGTATAGGGACAAAGTGTAGTCGCAATTCAGCAGCTCAGACACAAGACGTACGTGCCTTGCAAAAGTATTCACCCCATTGTCATTTTTCCTATTTTGTTTCTTTACAACCTGTAATTTAAATTGATATTCATTTGGATGTCATGTAATGAACATACATACACAAAAGTGAGAAAAACAAACAAACTGAAAAGTGGTGTGTGCATATGTAGTCACTCCATTTGCTATGAAGCCCCGAAATAAGATCTGGTGCAACCAATTACCTTCAGAAGTCACATAATTAGTTAAATAAAGTCCACCTGTGTGCAATCTAAGTGTCACATGATCTGTCACATGCTCTCAGTATATATATATATACAGTGGGGCAAAAAAGTATTTAGTCAGCCTCCAATTGTGCAAGTTCTCCCACTTAAAACGATGAGAGAGGCCTGTAATTTTCATCATAGGAACACTTCAACTATGACAGACAAAATGAGAAAGAAATCCAGAAAATCACATTGTAGGATTTTTAATGAATTTATTTGCACATTATGCTGGAAAATAAGTATTTGGTCACCTACAAAAAAGCAAGATTTCTGGCTCTCATAGACCTGTAACTTCTTCTTTAAGAGGCTCCACTGTCCTCCACTCGTTACCTGTATTAATGGCACCTGTTTGAACTTGTTATCAGTATAAAAGACACCTGTGCACAACCTCAAACAGTCACACTCCAAACTCCACTATGGCCAAGACCAAAGAGCTGTCAAAGGACACCAGAAACAAAATTGTAGACCTGTACCAGGCTGGGAAGACTGAATCTGCAATAGGCAAGCAGCTTGGTTTGAAGAAATCAACTGTGGGAGCAATTATTAGGAAATGGAAGACATACAAGACCACTGATAATCTCCCTTGATCTGGGGCTCCACGGATTGACCTGCAGAGAGCTAGGACCAAAGTAACAAAGCCTACCATCAGTAACACACTATGCCGGCAGGGACTCAAATCCTGCAGTGCCAGACTTGTCCCCCTGCTTAAGCCACTACATGTCCAGGCCTGTCTGAAGTTTGCTAGAGAGCATTTGGATGATCCAGAAGAAGATTGGGAGAATGTCATATGGTCAGATGAAACCAAAATATAACTTTTTGGTAAAAACTCAACTCGTCGTGTTTGGAGGACAAAGACTAAGACCATACCTACTGTGAAGCATGGGGGTGGAAACATCATGCTTTGGGGCTGTTTTTCTGCAAAGGGACCAGGACGACTGATCCGTGTAAAGGAAAGAATGAATGGGGCCATGTATCGTGAGATTTTGAGTGAAAAACTCCTTCCATCAGCAAGGGCATTGAAGATGAAACGTGGCTGGGTCTTTCAGCATGACAATGATCCCAAACACACCACCCGGGCAACGAAGGAGTGGCTTCGTAAGAAGAATTTCAAGGTCCTGGAGTGGCCTAGCCAGTCTCCAGATCTCAACCCCATAGAAAATCTTTGGAGGGAGTTGAAAGTCCGTGTTGCCCAGCAACAGCCCCAAAACATCACTGCTCTAGAGGAGATCTGCATGGAGTAATGGGCCAAAATACCAGCAACAGTGTGTGAAAACCTTGTGAAGACTTACAGAAAACGTTTGACATCTGTCATTGGCAACAAAGGGTATATACCAAAGTATTGAGATAAACTTTTGTTGTTGACCAAATACTTATTTTCCACCATAATTTGCAAATAAATTCATAAAAAATCCTACAAATGTGATTTTCTGGATTTTTTTCTCATTTTGTCCGTCATAGTTGAAGTGTACCTATGATGAAAATTACAGACCTCTCTCATCTTTTTACGTGGGAGAACTTGCACAATTGGTGGCTGACTAAATACGTTTTTGCCCCACTGTATGTAGATATTCCATAAAAAATAACTACAATAGTCATTTACAACATTAACAATGTCTACACGGTATTTCTGATCAATTTTATGTTATTTTAATGGACAAAAAAACACATTTTCTTTCAAAAGCAAAGGACATTTTCAAGTGACCCCAAACTTTTGTTTGGTTGTGTACATCCCCGATATCTCCATCTCTTCTTCGTGTGAATGACGGGCCTTATCTTGTGTCTGAAGGAGGACCTGAGCCCTAGGACCATGCCCCAGGACTACCTGACATGATGACTCCTTGCTGTCCCCAGTCCATCTGACTGTGCTGCTGCTCCAGTTTCAACTGTTCTGCCTTATTATTATACGACCATGCTGGTCATTTATGAACATTTGAACATCTTGGCCATGTTCTGTTATAATCTCCACCCGGCACAGCCAGAAGAGGACTGGCCACCCCACATAGCCTGGTTCCTCTCTAGGTTTCTTCCTAGGTTTGGGCCTTTCTAGGGAGTTTTTCCTAGCCACCGTGCTTCTACACCTGCATTGCTTGCTGTTTGGGGTTTTAGGCTGGGTTTCTGTACAGCACTTTGAGATATCAGCTGATTAACGAAGGGCTATATAAATACATTTGATTTGAAGTAAATCCTTTGTGTCCGACTCATTTAAAAAAAAAACATCTTTGTGGCCTCCCGGATGGCGCAGTGGGTAAGGGCGCAGCAGCGCCAGCTGTGCCACCAGAGACCCTGGGTTCGCGCCCAGTCTCTGTCGTAAACGGCCGCGATCGGGATGTCCGTAGGGCATCGCACAATTGGCCTAGCGTCGTCCGGGTTAGGGAGGGCTTGGCCTGTAGGGATATCCTTGTCTCATCGCACACCAGCGACTCCTGTGGCGGGCCAGGCGCAGTGCACGCTAACCAAGGTTACCAGGTGCACAATGTTTCCTCCGACACATTGGTGCGGCTGGCTTCCGGGTTGGATGAGCCCTGTGTTAAGAAGCAGTGTGGCTTGGTTGGGTTGTGTATTGGAGGACGCATGACTTTCCCGAGCCTGCATAGGAGTTGTAGCGATGAGACAAGATAGTAGCTACTAACATTTGGATACCATGAAATTGGGGAGAAAAAAAGGGTAAAATTCGATAAAAAAACAAACAGAAAAACATCTTTGTCCCGTACGAGGTGAGTAATCAGTGTCCTTATATCCAGAAGCTCTTTTCGGTCATAAGAAATGTGACAGAAACATTATGTACAAAATCATTTACAAATAACGCAAAAAAACACACACAATAGCACAACTGGTTAGTAGCCCTTAAAACATCTGCCATCTCCTCCGGTGCCATCACCAGAATTTTGACCAGAAATACAACTTTCCTGAATTAGATCCTTTGTTGAACCCCCCAATGCGATTCCAATTATTCCAGAGGCTTCTCCAAGATGCCACCAGCAGAGAAGAAGCTTTCGGAAGGGACTTTTCGTCCGACTCAGGTGTGCATTCCATCCCCCGTTTCCGAGTATTTTACTCACTAATATTCAGTCCCTGGAAAATGAAGTAGATGAGCTCAGGGTGAGGATCTACTTCTAGAGAAACATCAGGGACTGCAACATACTCTGTTTCACAGAATCATGGCTCTCTCCAGATATACTGTCCCCGTCCATACAGCCAGCTGGGTTTTCAGTACAGCGCTCAGACAGGAATAAAGAACTCTCCAGGAAAAATAAAGGTGGAGGTGTGTGTTTCATGATTAACTACAAATGGTGTGATTTTGGTAACATACAGGAACTCACACCAGGCGGTGTCAGAGGAAGGTCCTAAAAATGGTCAACGACCCCAGCCACCCCAGTCTGTTGAAGGATTTTTATCAATAATGACTAAATAATGTATACATTTGGCGTAGAGTTATAACTCACAGAGTTATCTGTTGTCTGTTGAAGAATATGTTGCTACATAGGCCAAGAGGAAGGGTCTACAGACAACTCGTGATCACAGTGAAACTAACAACAGGAAATATGTCTGGTCCCCAACCAGGGAGGGGAGAACCCGTTGGGCGTGCAGTAGATTGCTTATCTTCTGCTACCATATGTTACACAATGTGTGTGTGTTGCAACTGAATTGAAAAGCAGTTTTGACATGATCCAGGAGGAGGAGGGACATTTTTGTAAGACATGACGCAATGTGTGTTATATAAACTAATGTACATGGGATTATGTTCAGAGCTCTCGGGAAAAAACGCTATTGATTCATCTTGGAGACTGATCTTTATCTATTTTATACAAATAAGAATCTTACAAATTCTCAGAAACGGACCCAATGTTTTGCTTTGTTATAATTGAATTGTTTAATGAACATATAGGAATAAAATTCCTCTAACACAGTCATAGACTATTCTCTCTACTACCGCATGGCAAGTGATACCGGAGTGCCAAGTCTAGGACACACAGTTTTTACCCCCACGCCATAAGACTCCTGAACAGGTAATCAGATGTCTACCCGGACTATTTGCATTGTGGGCCCCCCTGTCTCAGATCTTTACAGACTACTCCTTCGACCTCATAGCTTGGTTTTTGCTCTGACATGCACTGTCAACTGTGGGACCTCATATAGACAGGTGTGTGCCTTTCCAAATCATGTCCAATCAGTTGAATTTACCACAGGTGGACTCCAAGTTATAGAAACATCTCAAGGATGATCAATGGAAACAGGTTGCACCTGAGCTCAATTTCGAGTCTCATAGCGAAGGGTCTGAATTCTTATGTAAATAAGGTATTTCTGTTTTCAAAAACCTGTTTTCACTTTGTCATTATGGGGTATTGTGTGTAGATTGATGAGGAAAACATTTAATTTGATCAATTTTAGAATAACAAAGTAACAACATGTGGAAAAAGTCAAAGGGCCTGAATACTTCCAAATACACTGGATATACTGTATTGTAGTCAAGGCCTATCCTATTTAACTGTTGCTGTACATATACTATTCTGTCCTACGTGTTCTACAGATATACTACATGTTATATCCAAATACAGTGCCTTGCAAAAGTATTCATCCCCCTTGGTGTTTTTCCTATTTTGTTGCATTACAACCTGTAATTTAAATTGATTTTATATGTGGATGTCGTGTAATGGACATATACAAATAGTCCAACTTGCTGAGGTGAAATTAAAAATTAACTTTAGAACCCCCCCCCCCCAAAAAAAAATAAAATAATACAATTTAATTCCAGGTTGTAAAGGCAACAAAATAGGAAAAATGCCAAGGGGGTGAATACTTTCGCAAGCCACTGTACTGTCCATAATGTCTATACATCCCATCATATAAATATATATTTATACTCTGGACTCCGACATTGCTCGTCCTAATATTTATATATTTCTTAATTCCATTCTTTTAGTTTTTAGATTTGTGTGTATTGTTAGATATTACAGCACTGTTGGAGCTCAGAACATAAGCATTTTGTTGTACCCACAATAACATCTGCTAAATCTGTGCATGCTGCCAATAAAATTTGATTTGATTTGCCGGGGGACAATGGGTCCTTTTGTTACCGTCTGTCCTGTATCCAGAAGCTGCCCAGCCATGCCATGTGATGTTACATGGGCACAGGCAGGAAGTAATTGCCCCTCCTCTCCATCCCTCCATCCCACCCCCACAGCTAAGCTCCTTCTCAGGCTCCCTGTGTGGAACAGCTGGGCTATATCAGCCTGGAAACATACACAGCAACACTTAACCAACACCTTGACAATCAAGACCAGCAGCACTTATGTACACTTACACAAATACACAGGTACAAAATACACTCACCTAAATACACAGAAAACCATTCATGATAAACCTAGAACTCTTAAACAGACCTTTATCCATACACAAATCTACTGTAATAGGTCAACAGTAAACACACACATACACACTCACAAATCTTGATAATTTATCGAGAGTGTACTGGACTGATTCCTCCTCTCTCTGTTGAATAATAGATTAATCACTTTAAAGTATACTCAATTGAATTAGATTGATAATTGATGAATTATTCAGTCAGGCGGGGGAAGTGAGGGAGGCGGGGGAGAGGAGAGCAGGTTGTTCCCAGAGAGCGAGGCTTTAATAAGATTAGAAATGTGCCCTACGAAAAAAGGCCTTTTTGCTTGGAACAAGAAGGAATTAATGTGGCTTGGAATGCTGTGTGTGGGACAGCATGTAACACTGGGAAAATGAGATGAGACTTTTATCAACAGAGAGAGCGACAGAGAGAGAGACAGAGAGAGAGACAGAGAGAGAGAGAACACTGCCTCCTACTATCAGCATATCATATACTCAGTGTTGCTGCCTGCTGCTTTCGTTGTTTTTAGGGTTCCAAGCTAGCGCTGTCTTTTCTTATCAGTGCTTCACAGTCCTGCCCCGATCATATAATTTTTGTAGGCATGCATGCTGCCGTGTACTTCTCCACACAGGCCTTATGCTCTAGGGCTGAGGCATTTATCTGGCGTCTACAGGTTCATAGTTCATACAGTCTGAAGAAGAAAGAGCTTTCCCAGAACTCCCTCTTCTATCATGAAAGGATACATATTATTATCTGAGAGGAAATACTGTTATCTGTGTATAGGAGATAGAAGAGTCGGCGTGTGTCCGTGTATGTCCATCTGTCTGTCTGTCCGTTCTTCTGTCTGCAATAGGAAATGACACAACGGAACTAGAAGGACATAACATCCACCCCTCCTCCTGACCACCGTCAAGCCCAGATGGTACAGCGGCTTAGGCCAATGGAACACACAGCACACACATAGCAAACATTCCCCATGGGAGGCCCAGCTGCTTACATAAATCACTGAATCCATGAGCCTAGCATAGCATAGAGAAACCAGTCATCGTACACAAAAACATTACACAACTCACCCATTCACCTTCCTCCCTGCCTACACAGAGCTAGCTAATAGCACTGTCAGATTGCCCTTATGCTCCCTCATTGCCTCAGTGAGATCCAACATTAGCAACACTATTAATCCTAGTGTGTGTTATTAACAGACCGATCTTCATGATCTTTTATTAGCCTTACTGCACATAATCATGTAGCACATTTAGTGCCCTTATATAACTGAGCAGGATCTTTGCATGGGCAGGGGCATACTGTGAGATGTGCCAGGAGAACCTCTCTTAGAGCTCTATTGTTTTGGGAGGCTTAAGACTGCACAGTCCAGCCTACTGGGCAACTTCCCAGATTAACGGTAGCTTTTAAGACAGAGCCCTACTCATAATCAATGGGGCTTTTCCCTGGAAGTTAAAGACAGGACTTATCTCTTATTGATAAAATCTGATCACATACACTACATGACCAAACGTATGTGGACACCTACTCGTTGAACATCTCACTCCAAAATCATGGGCATTAATATGGAGTTGGTCCCCCCTTTGCTGCTATAACAGCCTCCAGTCTTCTGGGAAGTCTTTCCATTAGATGTTGGAACATTGCTGCAGGGACTTGCTTCCATTCAGCCACAAGAGTATTAGTGAGGTCGGGCACTGATGTTGGGCGATTAGGCCTGGCTCAGAGTCGGCATTCCAATTCATCCCAAAGATGTTCGATTGGGGTTGAAGTCAGGGCTTTGTACAGGCCAGTCAAGTTCTTCCACACCAATCTCGGCAAACCATTTATGTATGGACCTCGCTTTGTGCACAGGGACATTGTCATGCTGAAACAGGAAAGGGCCTTCCCCAAACTGATTGCAACCAACTTGGAAGCACAGAATTGTCTAGAATGTCATTGTATGCTGTAGCGTTAACATTTCCCTTCACTGGAACGAAGAGGCCTAGCCAAACCATGAAAAACAGCCCCAGACCATTAATCCTTCTCCACCCAACTTTACAGTTGGCATCTATACATTCGGGCAGGTAGCGTTCTCCCTCCATCCGCCAAACCCAGATTTGTCCGTCTGACTGCCAGATGGTGAAGCGTGGTTCATCACTCCAGAAAACGCATTTCCACTGCTCCAGAGTCCAATGGCGGTGCGCTTTACACCACTCCAGCCGACACTTGGCATTGCGCATGGTGATCTTAGGCTTGTGTGCGGCTGCTCGGCCATGGAAACCCATTTCATGAAGCTCCCAACGAACAGTTATTGTGTTGACGTTGCTTCCAGAGGCAGTTTGGAACTGGGAAGTGAGTGTTGCAACCGAGGACAGATGATTTTCAGATGATTCTCGTTCTGTGAGCTTGTGTAGCCTACCACTTTCTGGCTGAGTCATTGTTGCTCCTAGACGTTTCACAATAACAGCACTTACAGTTGACCAGGGCAGCTCTAGCAGGCCAAATAATTTGACTAATTGACTTTTTGGAAAGGTGGCATCCTATGACATTGTCACGTTGAAGTCACTGAGCTGTTCGGTAAGGCAATTCTACTGCCAATGTTTGTCTATGGAGATTGCATGGCTGTGTGTTAGATTTTATACACCTGTCAGCAACGGGTGTGGCTAAAATAGCCGAATCCCCTAATTTGAAGGGGTGTCCACATACTTTTGAATATATGGTGTATAATACACATGATTTCGGTGTGGCCTACGTGCCTACGGTTTTCCTAAAGCCAAACCCTGAACATTATCCTCCACCTCTTTGCCTCTGTATTCCACACTCCCCCCTTTCTCCACCAGAACAGGAGAGAGGTGGATACAGGTTTCATACAAAGCAACAGGATCCCATACAAACCCGTATTATTCCTCAGGACATCTGTTTCTCACTTTCTTTGTTTCTCACTTTCTTTTTTTCTTTCTTCCTCGCTCTTTCTTCCTCTCAGTCATTTTGGGGGTGTTGCTTTAGTTTCCCGGGTGATTGAACCGGCTCCAGTGCTATGTCACAAACAGGTTCTCATCACAAACAGCTCATCAGCACAGACTACTCATCCCTGAGCCCTCTACCACTCTAGCATGGGAAACATACGTGCACATTGCCAAAGCAAGTGAAATAAACAATAAACAAAAGTGAGAAGAAACATATTTAACAAAATTATTAGAAATGAACAGTAAACATTGCACTCTATGAGGTTTCAAAAAGGCATTTTAAGTGTTTAATGTGCTCCTCTGGTTGCGCTTTCCTCATGGCAACGGGCCACAAATCTTGCTGTGTGATTGCACATTGTGGTATTTCACCTAACAGAAATGGAAATGGATCTATGTTTGATTTGTTTTCAAATTCTTTGTTGGTCTGTGTGATCTATTGGAAATATGTGTCTCTAATACGGTCATACATTTAGCAAGTTAGGAAATGCAGCTCAGTTTCCACTTCCTTTTGTGGGCAGTGTGCAAATATCCTGTCTTCTCTTGCGAGCCAGGTCTGTCTATGGCGACCTTTCTCAATAGCAAGGTTATGCTGACTGAGTCTGTACATAGTCAAGGATTTTCTTAATTTTGCGTCAGTCACAGGGGTCAGTTATTCTGCCACTGTGTACTATCTGTTTAGGAAAAGATAGCATTCCAATTTGCTCTGTTTTTTGGTTGATTCTTTCCAGTGTGTCAAATAGTTATCTTTTTGCTTTCTCATAATTTGGTTGGGACTAATTGTTTTGCTGGCCTGGGGCTCTGTAGGGTCTGTTTGTGTTTGTGAACAGAGCCCCAGAACCAGCTGGCTGAGGGGACGCTTCTCTAGGTTAATCTCGCTGTAGGTGAGGGCTTTGTGGTGGAATGTGTGGGCATTGCTTCCTTTTAGGTGGTTGTAGAATTACATTTTGATAACTAGCAGATATAGTCCTAATTCTGCTCTGCATGCATTGTTTGGGGTTTTGCATTGTACACAAAGTATATATTTTTCTCTCTCTCTCTTTCTCATCGTCTCACAGGGTGAGAAAAGTTGTATTAATGAATAGCTTCTTAGAACTGATGCCTGATGCTGTAAACAAAGTTGAGCTTGAGCCTGCAAACCACCTGGAAAGTAAACTTGCAGAGCCAGCCAGATATGGAACGGGGCAGTCAAAGAAGGGCACGAGATAGAGAACAGGGAAACCGTCCATCTGATTGGCCGATAGCCCCTTCCTACTCTGACCATCATTGGCTAGGGGAAAAATAAATCCCTGCCAAAGAGACGCTCACACAACACACACACACACACACACACGTACATACACTACACACACTCATACACACAAGTCAAGACGCAGACCCTGGGCTAATTCAGTACCAGGGAATTATATTACTGGCTGCTCTACATGCAGAGGAGGGGAGAGAAGAGGGGGTTCGGATGGGGGTGGGACGGATATTACAGGAAGAGAGGGAGGGAGGGAGGGGGAAAGTGCAGAGAAGGCTGGGGCTCAGGGGTGGGGTTGGAAAATGCAGAAGGAGCAACAGCTTGAGCTCTGGGACTACAGTGGACAGAAAGTAAGAGCATGGTGTGCTCTCAATGAAGGAGTGAGAAAGAAGAAGCCAGAAAGAGAGATGAAAGGAAACAAGACACATTAATCTACGTAAAGGAGGGCGTGAGGACAAGACGGACATTGTAGTTCTACAGGAGCCGAGTGGAGAGGGAGAAAAGAGGGGGGAAAGGAGAGAAAGAAAGGAGAGAGGCGCATGAGGTATTTTTATCGGGCACAGACAGAGATATGATAGCCTGTTTACAGAAGCGGTGTGCCTGGAAACGCTCAGAAAGAGAGCGAGTGGGGAGAGAGAGAGAGAGAAAGAGAGGGTGGAAAAGGAGGGGGGAGTGAGTGAGACAGAAAGATTAACCAGTCAGAAAGAGCGAGAGTGAGCAGTGAAGTACAATCGGGGAGAAAAAGCGAGGGAGGGAGGAGGGTGCATGAGAGGTTAAAAAAAAGAAAATGAAAGAGGGGAAAGGTGCCAAAACAAACGAATGTGTCAGTGCTGAGTGAGGGACACTAGAAGAGAGGGAGAGAGAGAGAAGAGGGCCAGCCAGAGGACGTAGTAGGGGGAGAGAGGCATGAGGGGACTGTTCTGCTTTATGCTCACCCTGTCCATCCTGGGGACTGTCCTGACTGCACTCGTCTGGTATGTCTTCAGAGACCGGTGAGTCCCACTCCCTTTCACATCCCTTCTCCCCAACTTCCTCCCTCTCGACTGGGCAGGTGTTGGAGCCTTTAGCCACGGGCTAGGTTTGGGGATTAGGCCTGGCTGGTGGTAGCTAGCATCATATACTCCAGACAGGCACAGAGAGGACAGAAGGGAGTGAGTCTCCACACTTTTGCTTTTAATGTGTGATTGTTTCACATCGGTTGGTGTGAGTAGCTGCTCTACTGGAACAAGGTAAGAGTTGTGCAGGGGGTGAAATATGATATGTTTAGTGTTGGTGGTTATGCCTGTTCACTGATACCCCCTCCACCAACTCCCTTTTTCTCTCTTCTCTCTCTCTCTCTCTCCTCAGAGCAATGGTTGGTTTTTCTCAATGCTTGTTACTGTGGGTATCTTAACTAAACCACTGACACACCCTGATTATGTGGTGGAGAGAGAGAGAGAGAGAGAGAGAGAGAGAGAAACTTATGTTTGTGCCCCAGCAGAGCTGATGTATTTCAGATCATAAATCCCAAAGTCTTTAACTGACTGTGGATTTAAACCGGACCACTATTAATGGACTCTGGACAACCTGTTCTAACCTGCATTTTGAAATATCATACTCACACCCAAAAAATATTATAGCAGATCTTATCTCCCCTCGACCCCATTGTTTTATCAAAACATACGAACCTAGCATGTGCTTGTAGGTGTGCTCTGTTAGACGTTGATTTTAAATAGTGATCTGTTTTCTGTGGGAAAGGAAGATGTCGCCTGTAGGCAGGCGAAGATAAGTAAGTGAAAGGGGGAACAGAACAAGAGATTGAGATCGAGAAGTCACTGCAAAAGGTCTTCCCGTGCTGTCACCAAAACACGCTTGGTGAACACACTGTTGGCTTGTTGTAGCTTAGTGTCTGCCCTTCTGTGACAGTGACACTTGAGAGACGCCCCCCCCCCCCCCCCCCTCTCGATGAAACGAACTGTCTGAATGTGACATTAGACTCAGATTAATCATAGAACTAAGTGTTGTTTGACATTCACCATCTGCAGGATATGACAATTATCCCGCCATAAATAACTGTCTACAAGAGTGTCACATTGTGCAGCAGGGAAACCCATGTACCCTCTGTGGTGTGTTCTTAAAATATCTCTTTATAGCTCACTTCAAGGGGGATTATCTGTATGTAGTAAGTTCAGGCGTGACCTTTGCCCTTGGATTTCTTCTCAGACTGTTTTTGATAAAGTCCCTTGTCTTTCAGTTAATTTGGGGTTGGCACTGCCGTTTGTAATGCTGCTGTAAAACTCCTTCAAGCGTTCGGGTTTCCTGTTTGAACAGTAAAACACGCTTAAACAGCTGTGTTTACCCTTCAGTAACCCTTTAGCTCACCAGGTTGTTGTTTATAGTATGCACAACATTCAGCTATTGGTTTAATGTGAACACACTGTAAATTACCACATCAACACAATTAATTCAACTAAGGTAACATGGTAAACTCAAGCAATACACTGCAAATACAACAGCAAACAATGCAGCTATACAAGCGTTGATAAGATAAGTGGTGTACTGGGTTCAAACAGAGGTCTTCTCATCCTTCTATTCTCTCTGTCTTCCTCTTGTCCCTGTTGGTGTACATAGCAATGTTCAACCTGGCAGACCCCCCCACAAAGATCCTATTATGAACTCTGGGCCAGTCCCCTCAGGAACATGCAAGGGCTGCAGGTGAGACTAGATACACGCCATGGCAACCACTACCCACAATCCTCTCTGCTCAACAACCACCTCATCGGTCTCTCTACTGTTCTTAACTTCATTACATGGTTCATAACTGCATGTTCTGTGTTGTGTCTGTGTGGTGTGTGTGTGTGTGTGTGTGTGTGTCTGTGTGTGTCTGTGTGTGTGTCAAAGGGATACAGTTACTGAAAAAGCGGTGGAGCGCTACTCTCACAGCTGGAAGAAGCAGGAGGACAAGTTCAGAAATTTCAGGTGAAACATCACCACACTATAAACCCAGACTCTGAACCCCACTAAAAGCCAGCCAAGATGAGCCAAAGACCACTTTGTGAGGGTCACTAACCATAACAAAGGGGATGTTTCCTTTCTACTCCTAGAAGAATGAGATGCAAAGCACGTGGAAGTGTGCTTCAAAGCAGAAGTGACCTGTGAAATGTTAGCGTTTACTTCTTCATGCTGTTAGTAGCAGTAGAAGTAGAGGTCACCGTTATGTAAGATTGTTGCGACACATTGCGTCAGTCAGTGGGTATTTCCCTTCTCAAGGCTATCTTCCTCAGCTTCCTGTCTCCGCAGGCTAATTCTAGCGGAGACAGGAAGCTGAGTCTACAGAGACTTCAACCACACCAAACAACACCAAAGAGAACTGTAAGGAGCTTTGTAAATGAATAAACACTTAAAAAGAAGGACATTCTAAAAGACAATACTTTTCAATAAACATTCCTTTCCAATTTGTATATTTATATCAAGATGAAGATGAGGCCTTGTTTATGTATTCCTATATCTGATATTTTCTTACATTTATCACCAGTAGGTTTTTATACCTAACTTATCAAACAGACTGTTTTTACCGGAGAGAAATGTGTGTTTGAAGTACATGACTCATTTACAGTTCGCTTTTCATACTGTGTCTTTATCTTATAACCAAAAGGTTATTGTTGTGTTCTCAGGTCTCTTCTGAGTAACAGATGTCATGGACTTACCAAGGCTATGGTGACACAGGCCAACACTCCTCTGGGGTCAAAGGTTGTGTACGATGGAGAGAAGAGGAAGCCTCTTCAGGTGACCCCTGAACTGTTCAGCACCTTTGCTAAGGTTTGTTGAGTTGGTCCAGAGTGTCACCTCAATGATTAGTGTGTGTGAGTGTGTGTTTAAGATAGAGAGTGACATGACACATGTTGTGTTGCCTACAGGAGGATCCTTTTGTGAATACAACATGGGATACGTGTTCTGTTGTTGGGAATGGGGGAATCCTAGCGAATAGCAGCTGTGGAGAGAAAATCGACTCTGCCCAGTTTGTTATCAGGTGTGAGACAGAAAAATTACTCCACAATAATTACCCTTTCCTCTCAAACATTGTTAGAAACAAATTCACTGACCACTTCCCTCTATGTCTCCCTTTCTCAGGTGTAATCTCCCTCCTCTGGAGAACGGCTATAAGAGAGACGTGGGCAACAAGACAGACCTGGTGACAGCTAATCCCAGCATCCTCATGGAGAAGTGAGTTTCGGAGTTTATTGGGCTTCTCATACTGCTTATCACCTGGTGTTTTATGGTGGATTAAGAAATTACCTGATCATATATTCTGGTGCTGGTCAAATTCATCTCCTCCAGCTGTTCTTCACCGCTCTCTTTTTCTCTCCATACCATCCTCTCTCAGATATGGGGGACTGCAGGAGCGTCGTCGGCCCTTCGTGGAGAGCCTGCGTAGCTATGGCGACTCCCTGATGCTCTTGCCAGCCTTCTCGTATGGCCCCAACACGCCTGTGTCTCTGCGGGCCCTCTACACCATCCAGGACTTTGACAGCCCCTTGCGGCCTGTCTTCCTCAACCCAGAGTACCTACAAAGTCTGGCGCACTTCTGGCAGGGCCAGGGCCTGCGGACGGTACGCCTCAGCACAGGACTCATCGTGGCTAGCCTGGCGCTGGAGCTGTGCGCCAACGTGCATCTCTATGGGTTCTGGCCCTTTAATGAACACCCCCTCCGACACCAGCCCCTCACCAACCATTACTACGATGACAGGCAGAGTAAGAAGACGGTGCACGCTATGCCCGCTGAGTTTGACCACCTGCTTAGACTCCACAGCCAGGGCGTGCTCAGGATACACCTGGGGGAGTGTGCGCCCATGGCCAGGTAGGCCCCACCCCTTTACCGGAACTTTACCTACAGCTAGGACAGACACAACAGGGACATAGGGCCCTCCTATAGGCTCTCTCAGGAGTCCTACCCAGTCATGCACTTACCCAGTCATGTCTTTGCTACCTGCCAGATGGGATGGCCCCGACTGGCCCAGAACACTCTGGTATTCAGCACAGGGGCATGTTTTATGTGACGTATGTCTGGTCACAGTGGAGGAGCAAGGGAGAGACTGGGACAGTTAGTCTCCCCAGCAGGCGTTTGTAGATTCTCAGTGTGAGAGTCTGCAGAACAGGTTGATCTGCAATCAAATAATTTGTACTGTACCCAAAATGGGTGTAAATACATGAAATATGCATATTATATACTGTATAGGTGTACAATTATGTATTTATCATCAAGTGTTCTAGCTGGAATCTAGAGAATGTTTTTGTTTTGTTGGACTTAAATACAAAGTGTTTTGGAACATGTATGGTTTAGATGAGGCCTTCCCAACTACCGAGGGGGTCAGTGTAGTGCCTAATATGACTCACATTCCTGACCCTAGCCAAAAAAAACACATGCGAGCCTTTAAGAGTTAACTGAATGTATGGTCATGTCAATCTAATACCTCCTGGATTGGGCAATCTTTAGCTGGACTGTTACATTCAGATTTCTATTTAATATCAATGATGATTAAATGTGTTATATCTCATATGACATAGTGTATAATACATTCAATGTGGTACTGGGTCCTTCCATGAAATGAGTCCCTTTTTTGTCTCTTTGATATTTTAAGTAGAAATTGTGCACCAATATTGAATTTTAAAAGACTGTTAAATTAAATGAAGTGCCCTTTAATATAGACCACATGGAAAATTCAATAAATCATATTTTTCTAAATGAATAAAATGAATAAAGACTGAATTTTAGATCTCCCTTTGTGCACCCTCTGTGACTTCAAGAAAGATTCTAACCCACTTAACCCCACTTAACCAATTTTCACCATCATTGTAAAGCCCTTAGTTATTTTATTGCTTTAACAAAGTAATTTCTGAAGATTATTATTTATTTCACATGATTTAGTTATTCATTTTAAGGTTTAAAAAAAAACCTGGCCGTCATTTTAAGGTCAACCCTGTTACGTGAACTGAACTCTCGTTTTAATATGGTGAAACAATTTATTTTAAAAATGTTTTTGAAAAGAAACATTGAATATCTAATAGTCAAATCATAGTGTAAAAGCAGAGCTGCTTCTACTCTTTTTGGCTATTTTCTGGTGTTTTGTGGTGGAAAACTGAGTGGTTTGAACATAACATGTCAACCCTGTTACCCATATAGGAACAGGCTAAAATTATTTTTAAAAATACATTTTGTAAAATGCTTTTTTTCAAGTGCCCTTCTCTGTTTCACAAAACAAGCTTCCATTCCTCCTGTCACAAGGAGAAATGGCTGATTTCAGATTAAATGGTATACCCTGTTGCGGTTAACCCCGATACTTTATTTGGCACTTAATAGGCACTGACTATAGTCATTTTTTTATTCAACCTCTTATGATGGGAAAACACAATTTTTATTAAGTTGAACATGTGCTCTTCATGACAGAATGTTCAAATTAGGTGAAATAAAACCGTTTATTTTCTCTCCAAGTTAGACTATCCAAAACCCAGCTAACAACAAATGTTCCCACAACTTTAGAGAACATTTCCTTAAGAGTCTCATTAGGTCACCAGAAGGGACTCGTTTCCTGGAATGACCCTACTACTATACCAACACTATTTGTTTCATCATTTCAAAATACATTTTGGGAAAGATTCTGTAAACATAAAATAACAACAAAGGGGGGGGTTCTTACCTTACCCAGGCCAAACTAACTCAGAGTAATGATGCTGGACCACGAAATTGTCTTTGCACATAATTTAAAAACAAATGTGAAAAGGATCTAGGGAGTGTCATTAGTCCAATGTTAGTCCAGTGTTTGAAAGTGACCTGGCACAGTGTGTTTTATTATTAACATAAAACACACTGATGTTACATAACCCTTCAAACAGAGATCTTTTCCATTCTGGTTCTTTGTACCATTCGACAGTCCTGGATGTAGCACAGAGATGGCTGGGCCTCAGGCTGGGCCTGATGGCCTCAGGCCTCAGTCTCCCGGTTGGCTCTCTGGGTCGTGCCATGCCCACACTAGCACAATGCAACACAACCTCCCAGACACAGAAGCCTTGGGCAAAAACACAGAAGGGGGAACAGAAGGAGACCATGGAAGTGATGACACCCATAAACATTTCTGGGGAGTCCTTTTTCAAAAAGGGTTTCCATGGTTACCAGCTCTCACAGGTCAAAGCGTTATAACAACAAATACTCTCCCCCTGTGACCATGGTGACAGTAAATAAACTGTGCTGTTACTAAATAACAACATTAGCAAGGGAGTGGTGGGGGGGATGCAGGATTGACAGTTCACTTATTAGCACCGTAGCTGCTGTAAGTAATAGGTTAAAACTAGATGCATGGGTAAGAAGGGCATTCTAGAGCTTGTATTATTTCCCTATAATGCAAGATATATTTGGAAGATAGAATTCAATGGCTATAGTTCATTCTTACATGTTCTATGTTTGGACTGCTTTTGAAAGCAAAAGTCGAAATGAAAACACTATTGGCATTTTTAAAATTAGATTTTCATAGTGGTAAACTCAGACTGATGGTTTGATTGGCTAAACTAGCAAGTCTCTTTGTTTGGTTACCATGGCAAATACTGTGGCAACTACTGTGTGCTAGCTACTTCAGTGGATGTTGAACACATTTCTAGCGCCAAATGAACACATTTCTAACGCAAATGTGTTAAATTATAGCCATGGTATAAAAGGGATAATCAACTCGGGGCTCTATGCGTTCTCTGGAAAATAATGCAACTCAGTGGAAGGTCAGTTCCACTCACCTAGCGGGTCATGGAACACACCTTCCACCTCGTTCATTATTTTCCATGGAACACATAAACCCTAGTTGATTATCCCTTAAATACTTTTCTTCAACCCCACTCCAATATGCTTTCCACACCATTTCAATGTTGTTGTTTTTTTCCCCATCTTTATTTCACCTTTATTTAACCAGGTAGGCAAGTTGAGAACAAGTTATCATGTACAATTGCGACCTGGCCAAGATAAAGCAAAGCAGATCGACACATACAACGACACAGAGTTACACATGGAGTAAAACAAACATACAGTCAATAATACAGTAGAAAAATAAGTATATATACAATGTGAGCAAATGAGGTGAGATAAGGGAGGTAAAGGCAAAAAAAAGGCCATGGTGGCGAAGTAAATACAATATAGTTAGTAAAACACTGGAATGGTAGATTTGCATTGGAAGAATGTGCAAAGTAAAAATAAAAATAATGGGGTGCAAAGGAGCAAAGTAAATAAATAAATAAATACAGTAGGGGAAGAGGTAGTTGTTTGGGCTAAATTATAGATGGACTATGTACAGGTGCAGTAATCTGTGAGCTGCTCTGACAGCTGGTGCTTAAAGCTAGTGAGGGAGATAAGTGTTTCCAGTTTCAGAGATTTTTGGAGTTCGTTCCAGTCGTTGCCAGCAGAGAACTGGAAGGCGAGGCGGCCAAAGGAAAAATTGGTTTTGGGGGTGACCAGAGAGATATACCTGCTGGAGCGCGTGCTACAGGTGGGTGCTGCTATGGTGACCAGCGAGCTGAGATAAGGGGGACTTTACCTAGCAGGGTCTTGTAGATGACCTGGAGCTAGTGGGTTTGGCGACGAGTATGAAGCGAGGGCCAGCCAACGAGAGCGTACAGGTCGCAGTAGTGGGTAGTATATGGGGCTTTGATGACAAAACAGATGGCACTGTGATAGACTACATCCAATTTATTGAGTAGGGTATTGGAGGCTATTTTGTAAATGACATCGCCAAAGTCGAGGATTGGTAGGATGGTCAGTTTTACGAGGGTATGTTTGGCAGCATGAGTGAAGGATGCTTTGTTGCGAAATAGGAAGCCAATTCTAGATTTGACTTAGGATTGGAGATGTTTGATGTGAGTCTGGAAGGTGAGTTTACATTCTAACCAGACACCTAGGTATTTGTAGATGTTCACATATTCTAAGTCAGAACCGTCCAGAGTAGTGATGCTAGACGGGCGTGCAGGTGCAGGCAGCATGCATTTAGTTTTACTTGTATTTAAGAGCAGTTGGAGGCCACGGAAGGAGCGTTGTATGGCATTGAAGCTTGTCTGGAGGTTTGTTAACACAGTGTCCAAAGAAGGGCCAGAAGTATACAGAATGGTGTCGTCTGCATAGAGGTGGATCAGAGACTCACCAGCAGCAAGAGCAACATCATTGATGTATACAGAGAAGAGAGTCGGCCCAATAATTTAACTTCTTGCGTCGAGCCATCCCGGATCCGGGATCGTGACTACAGCCTCAAGCTCATTACCATAACGCAACGTTAACTATTCATGAAAATCGCAAATGAAATGAAATAAATATGCTAGCTCTCAAGCTTAGCCTTTTGTTAACAACACTGTCATCTCAGAGTTTCAAAATATGCTTCTCAACCATAGCAAAACAAGCATTTGTGTAACAGTATTGATAGCTAGCGTAGCATTTAGCGTTAGCATTCAGCAGGCAACATTTTCACAAAAACCAGAAAAGCATTCAAATAAAATAATTTACCTTTGAAGAACTTCGGATGTTTTCAATGAGGAGACTCTCAGTTAGATAGCAAATGTTAAGTTTTTCCTGAAAGATTATTTGTTTAGGAGAAATCGCTCCGTTTGGTCACGTTTGGCTACCAAAAAAAATAAATTCTGTCATCAAAACGCCAAACCTTTTTCCAAATTAACTCCATAATATCGACTGAAACATGGTAAACGTTGTTTAGAATCAATCCTCAAGGTGTTTTTCACATATCTCTTTGATGATATATCGTTCGTGGAAGTCTCCTCTCTCCCCTGAATCACATGGATGAATGCGTGCAGCTTGGAGATTACCCACCAATTTAGACAAAGGACACCGGGCGGACACCTGGTAAATGTAGTCTCTTATGGCCAATCTTCCAATGATATGCCTACAAATATGTCACAATGCTGCAGACACCTTGGACAAATGGCAGAAAGCTTTGGCTCGTTCAGGGCCCATTCACAGCCATATAAGGAGACAATGGAAAACAGAGCCTCAAAAATTCTGCTCATTTCCTGTTTGAAGTTTCATCTTAGTTTCTACCTGTAGCATGAGTTCTGTGGCACTCACAGATAATATCTTTGCAGTTTTGGAAACGTCAGAGTGTTTTTTTTCCAAAGCTGTCAATTATATGCATAGTCAAGCATCTTTTCGTGACAAAATATTGCGCTTAAAACAGGCACGCTTTTTTTTTATCCAATAATGAAATAGCGTCCCCCATAGCTTCAAGAGGTTAACCCTGT